>NC_135998.1:26722895-26737895 GCF_048128805.1 Centroberyx gerrardi
AGCAAAGCCTTCGCAGAGAAGGTGTACAGTGTGTGTGTGTGTGTGTGTGTGTGTGTGTGTGTGTGTGTGTGTGTGTGTGAAGAGCTGGAACTAAGATGAAGAAAAAGAGGTGGAGAGGGCATGTGTGTGTGTGTGTGTGTGTGTGTGTCTGTGCGTGTGTGTAGGTGTGCAGGAGAAAGAATAAAAAAAAAGGTTGATGTACCATCCACGTTACACTTTCATCACATCTGCCATTAAAACGAGTCTTCTTCATTATCGTACTACTGTTATTCTGTCAACAAAGAGGCCACAAAAACAGAGCCAACAAAAGCCTCTCTAAGCAGCTCTTGCCAGAAACGTTCAATGTCTTCGCTTTCCAAAGAAAATACTATAATCGCGAAAGAATCCTGTACCTATTCCAGCATTACAAATATTTGTCAAAATCATTTAGAAATGGATTTGCCGTATATTTCTGTAAGGCTCATTGGGCCAAAAGCCAACTGGATCACAAACATTGATTCATTACATGGACAAAATGATAATTACATCATAAATACAAGCTGTAAACAAACTGAATAGAAATTATATTACGATCCTTATCAAATCATCAAATGCATTTGGACTCTTCCGTCCATTCTCAGTGTAGTTTTTCCCATGTATTTCTCATTGACTTTACTCTGAACTCTTCATTCAAAAAAATATACATTCACTTCTTCAAGTTAACGCCTGGCTTCTCCATCGGTCAGCTGAGAGACCAGACAGACCTGCAGGATCTGCGGGTGCATTGGACTGGGCTCAAGACGGCAAAGCAGCAAGGCTGGGGGAATAAAAGGAGGGAGGAGGCAGTGGGGAAATAATCTCGGCTATGTATGTGTCCCAGCATCCCGTCCTCCCCTGGCTAACCGCACTGGCGGCCACTTGAATTAGCAGCAGAGGATTATGGGGAGAGAGCCTCATTAATCTGGGCAACAAACAGCGGCCAGTGTGAATATTTGCACCCAGAAATTGAAAAGATTAAGTCCTATTTGACAATGACTGGCAGGCTCTACACTGCAAGAGGCTACTGTTAAATATTCATATCCTGGACTCTCTCTCTCCCTCTCTCTCTCTCTCTCTCTCTCTCTCTCTCTCTCTCTCTTTCTCTCTTTCTCTCTCTCTCTCTCTTTTTCTTTCTCTCTCTCTCCCTCTCTCTCTCGTGTGTGTGTGTGTGTGTGAGAGAGAGAGAGAATGAGAGAGAGAGAGAGCGAGAGAGAGAGAGAATAGGTCAAGTTTAACCATTGCCCCGTTCTTGTGGCAAACGTTCTCATTTGAAGTATAACACTAATTTATATCACCTTTTCCTATTTTTGGCATTCAGTATGAACAATCAAGCTGAATCGAGTTGAATATTGTTTTATCAATACCAAAAAACAGTGAATCATTTTACTATTTGTCATCTATCAATTACTATTCAATCCAAGAAGTAGGAATTTTTTTTACCAGTAATAGGAAAAACATCAAAAATTATCTGCACTGGTCATCATGGATTTAAGCATCTGCCCCCATACACAGACACATGCCCCCCATGAGACACACACACACACACACACTCAGGGTGCTACTAATCTAAGATCTGCCACAGTCAATCTAAGATCTGCCTCCTACCACAGTCAAGTGGTTTGTATGATGCGTGCGCACGGGAACACACACCCACACACACACCCCCCCCCCCCCCCACACACACACACACACACACAAACACACCAGAAAAAGAGGGTGGGGGGGGGGCTGCTGTGACATCCCACCGTTCTGTCTGCCTTGTCAGCCTGGCAGGAGATTCCCTCCTGCAAACGCTCAGCAAATACACCTGCTATTCATTTCCTACAAGGGAAAGAAGGCTCGCCAGACCTGACAAAGCTATTTACCCACCTCCAGCCCAGCCTGTGCGGACGCTATCGCTAATGTTTTCCCTTCTGCAAGAGATCAATATGTTTGGAAGCAGACAAACAACCCTGCTCTGCCGGGCAGACTCTTCCCGTTTAGCGGGCCACCACTGGGGGCCCTGACAGCAGATGTACACAACCGAATCAACAGCCAGCGCTTCTCCAGAGTCAACACCGGACACAATCACCGGCACAGGACCTACACTACTAAGAATTAACACCGCGGCCCATATGCGCCATACCAACAGTCAACAGACATCTCTGCTCACGTGCCAATTTTTTTTCAATGTTGGCCCCCTGAGAACGAGCCGCAGAAGGAACATTGGTTTAGAATCATCCCTTTGAACGAAAAATCAAAACCATTTGAATAAACATAAATGTGATGCTCTTGTGTAAATAGTAATGTTCCTGTGAAGGAGAACTGCACTGTATTTCATCCCCGGAACCCTCAAAGCACGGTGAAGCAAAACGATTCCACATGAGACGGATCCAGAGCAATAGACAAATTTGCACCAGATAAAACAATGCTAAGTGATATAAGCTCGAGTAAACAACAGCAAGCAAACCAGACAAAACAAACAGGGAGACCCAGACTAAACCAACAGCCAGGTCCCCTGATCCTCTCCTCTGGATAAGCCCTCTGGCTCTCTGGGGCAGGAGCCTCCTCTCCTCTCCTCTCCTCTCCTCCTCCTCTCCTCCTCTCCTCTCCTCTCCTCCTCTCCTCTCCTCTCCTCCTCCTCTCCTCCTCCTCTCCTCTCCTCCTCTCCTCTCCTCTCCTCTCCTCTCCTCTCCTCTCCTCTCCTCTCCTCTCCTCTCCCCTCCTCTCCCCTCCTCTCCTCTCCTCTCCTCTCCTCCTCTCCTCTCCTCTCCTCCTCCTCTCCTCCTCCCCTCCCCTCCTCTCCTCTCCTCTCCTCTCCTCTCCTCCTCTCCCCTCCCCTCCTCTCCTCTCCTCTCCTCTCCTCCTCCTCTCCTCTCCTCTCCTCTCCCCTTCTCTCCTCTCCTCTCCTCTCCTCTGTGTTCAATGGCTACCACTCTCATATAATCCACAGAGACATTTGGTTATTTAATTAACTTATTTGATTATTTAACAAACTCAACTTTCGACATTTTTATTTTCTCTAACACATCGAAAATTGATTAAATCAATTCATGTTGATTGAAATGATTATTTGTTGGGATATCTCCAGAGAATGCTACTTCTGTTTGAATGTTTGTTTCTCTGAGTCTGGGGTATTTTAATGAATCTATGGTAAGAAATAAGGAGGAAGCAACTAATGTGTGTGTGTGTGTGTGTGTGTGTTGTGGGGTAGATCTATGATCTAGAGAAAGAATGAGTCAGTGTATGTGCATTTGAATATTCCTTTTGACATGAAGCAGCTGTGTGCAAATGTGTGTGCCTGTGTGTGTGTGTGCATATGCATTTGTGTGTGTGTGTGTGTGTGTGTACATACGCATGTGTGTGTGTGTGTGTGTGTTGAAGGTGGTCATGGGATTGATTTCTGGTTTACATCTGTGGGTGTGTTGAAGCGTGTGTGTGTGTGTGTGTGTGTGTGTGTGTGTGGGTGCACTGGGGTGAGTGTGTTAAATTGCTCTGTGTTGTGGAGATAACACTGGATCTCTATCAGCTGCATCGGGGGCTTAAGACCCCGATGGGCGTGAGGGGAGAATGAATTTTCCTCACTACTCTGCATATTACAGGATTACACTGCACCTTTAGATATGCTTGGGCTGAGCCTATCTCTGCCTTATGGCTATACGCATGTAGATTATTGAAATAGACTGTCACACTGAATGAATTGAAGCAACACCATGGGGACAGCGCTGTGTCCTGAAATGGAATACACCGAAATGAGATAACGGTGATAGGATTTCCTTTCATTTTCTGTTTTCGACATTGTTCAGACAGAATAGTGTCTGCATGCTTTGCATCCGTCATTATAATCTGGTCATGCAATATATTATTTACTGGAAAAAAAATAACCACAAAAAATGCAGAACATCTGTCCCAATTATTGGGCCATATCTTGGAATAGCTTGGAATTATATGGTTCTATCTGACTTTTTTTAATCCAAAATGTTACTTCATGCTTATGTGGTTTTATTTTTATTTTTTTGACTTTTGGGGTTAAATATTTAAAAAGAGAGAAAGTACATAACAGTTTTGCCAGGTGTTATGGCAAATCTGCTCAATATCTCAGAACTGCACTCTAGCAAGATAGAACCTTTTAAATCCATGCTCATGGTATTACTATTAATCCAAACCTCTGCAAATCTATACACAACCAACCACTGACACAAGTTCTTCCGCCTCTTTTCATCACTCATGCAAAGTCTAACAAAAAAAATTTCTTAAATCCTTTGTGACTGAACTGCAGCCCCCTGCCCCAGTACATAACCACCTCCCATCAGGTGTGACAGAGCCACTCCACCGCCTTTCATCCCAACTGCTCCGTTACACCCTCGCCCGGTGCCAGCCTACCCACAGTGTGCCGTGTGTGTGGAGGATGTGTTCAGCAGTAGGCGGCACAGGGCAGCCTCTGGGTCTGATGGCTGACAGGGACACAGAGAGCAGGGAGGGGCCATCTTCTTTTCTTTTTCTTTTTCTTTTTTTCAGCTCCTTCCTTTTCCCTTCAGCGCCTTCTTCGCTCAACCCATCTCTCTCCCCCCCCCCCACCCACCCCCACACCCCCACCCCCTTGCAGCCTCTGGCTAATTACTCCTTTTTTCAAATGCAAAGCAGCAGCAGAAAGTGAGATGATTTCTCCACGGCCGCTTTAGGGGAGAAGCGAGGAGAGAGGAGAAAGAAAGCTACGGCGAGAGAAAGAGGAGCGAGAAGAGAGAGGAGAGGAGGCTGAATGGAAGAAAGAGGTGACTTTCTTCCTCGGCTGGCGGAGACCTTTGAAGTTGAGCAAGACGGAGGGAGGGGATGGGGGGGGGGGGGGGGGGGGTGTCTTTCTGTGAGGGGAGGGAGGTAAGGAAAAAAGAGAGGGAAGATCGTGTTAACGAGATGGCCTCTAAAGACGAATTAAATGGTGGGAGAAAAGAAACACGATCAGTCCTAGCCCTACTTATAGACTCCTCACAGACTAACTCTTTTCAGCGCCGCGGAGGTGTTCCAAAGCCTGAATTCCTTAGCTCAGCTATTTAAAAAGCTTGGAGTGTGGGGTGTGTGAGTGAAGGGCTGTGTTGGGGGCAATAGCGTGTGTGTGTGTGTGTAAATGTGTGTGTGGGAGGGTCACCCGTCCTTTAGACACACATCCCAGCCCTTCAATGGAGAGGTCAGAGACTTACACACCGATGGAGGGTCAGAAGTGGCAGGGATTACACGTCTGCTCTAAGCCCCCTAGATCCTTGTGTTTTCACTCCCTCTCGCTGTTTGTTGTTTTGTGGCGGAGCAGACGAGGGAAAGAAAAGGAGACGGTCGGGGGAATTAGTGTAAAGCTCAGGGGATGAATGGGCATCTTATTCGCACCTCTTGTTGGCTGTTTTTCAGCCCCCCCCCCCCCCCCCCCCCCCAAAACAGCCCTCCCATTCCTTGTCGCGGTGAAAGCGCGTTAGGGTTGCCTTTGTGCGGACAAAAGGAGACTCCCCTCCTGGCTTTCATGCTCCTGGTGGAGCAACAAGAGGATTTGGCCCGCCGAGCAGCGCCCAGAGCCGCTCCGGCTTTGATTGGACATCGGCAGGAGAGAGCCCCGCTTCTCTTTCTTGATTAATCAAGTGATTCCAGTGCTCTCAATAACACCTTCTTTTTTTTACACACTCTTTCTACGTCTCAATAATCCTGTTCCCCCCACCCACCATCACCACCACCCCACTCCTGTCCGTTTCCCTGACAGGGGAACATTTTTAGAATTTGATTTATTTTAATCTGTCATCTGATTTGTATGTGCTTCATGTAACTCTGTACCTGTCGGTCTGATGTGTGGGTGTTTTTGTTTCTGCCTGCTTAGCATCACTGATATAGATGAGAACAATTCAAGGATTTTTTTTTTTTTTTTTTTTTTTTTTTTACAAGGGCTGGCCTAGAGTTGACCCCATGTGTCATATTCAATATATAAGTGTATTCAAGTGGATGATTTTAGATTTCATTACAAATAGGCCTGTATTTCTTTCTGCAAATGGCAACCTAGTGTAAGAGATACTTATTTGTTGTTATATACTTTGTGTTTAAATATAGATCATCTTGGCTGCTGATTTTAAAATATTCTACTCTTGTCCAGTAAGCTTCATACACACTCAAATCTAGTTACACTCCAAAGAAATTGTTTGATATTTCTAATGTTGCATCAGACTGGGAAAAATAAAACACACTCACTATAAGAGACACTCAGTTCAATTCAATTCAGTTCACTTCACTTTATCTAAAAAGGGTAACACAGTGAGAGCACGCTATCATTCGCAGCGCAAACAATAAAGACGGGGAGGGGGCGGCGCCTGAGATTGTGAATAATATTTATTATTTTTTGTTAAGTGGGTGATTGGTCATTGTGCATGATCCACTGGAGCTCATAGGGCAGGCAATGTAGAAAATATATGGGATTGTATGGGAATATACAAAGAATGCATTAAGTGTATTATGTATGATAACGTATGTTATGATAAGACAAATTATTCTTAAACCTTATTTAACCAGGCAAGTCGTCCGAGAGTATTTGCAGGAGATGAAGGGATAACAGGCTCGGCTCCAACCTGGAAACCAGCCAGTATAACCACAGTCTTGTACTGAGCTGCTCTACTGGAGCTGTGGGGGGTCAAGTGCCTTGCTTAAGGCCACTAAAATAGAAGTTCATGTGATTTTCCCACCAGATCCAGGGATTTGAACAAGCACCCTCCAGCTCACCAGCCATGATGCTACTGCTGCCCCCAAATAATGTCCTAGTCCGGTCCATCTGAAGAAGACATGCTCTGCCAAAGTTCATTTAAAGTTAACAAAAGGAATAGTTCTCTTATATGGGAAAAGATACATATGTGACAGGTGAGACGCACCTGGAGATAAGTCACTGGCAGATGTGTTTGTGGTCCAGGTTGAATGCTTTGTCATATAAAAGGGAACAACAGCTCATTTTTTGGGCTTGGATCTCATACTTTCCTCAGAGAAGGCGTTAAAAAAATGCTTTGTTCAGAAAAAAAAATACAGATAAGGTGAGAATGAGATCAGATACATAGTAAATCATACATTAGTAATACACTGTTCCACCCATTAGGAAAATATATACTCGTGATACTGATCTGTACAAATTCATCTGGAGAAAACAAAGCATAACTGTCACCGACTTGGAGGCATTCAGCTGGGAACACTTTTACTTTCTCCATACATCATCTCAGCTGTGGTTCTGTCTCTCAGAGCCCATATAGTATGTAAAATGAACACCTGCTCCGCCGTATATTACTTTCTCCTTAGCTCGACGACGCTGGCTCCAAATTTCTTTGCTTTTATCAGCTCTCCAGGCTTGTATCTAGGTGGGGGGTTTTCAGTGAGTAGGTGGGTGGCTGTTATAGATGCTGCAAAGACAAGAGAAAAACACAGAGAGAGAGAGAGAGAGAGAGAGAAGGGGGGGGTTGAGAGGGGGTGATAAACAGAGTTGGGTGGGGGGTGCCTTGCAACAATAAATCAAGTTCCAGACTAATCTATTTAGCATGCTCTCACCATTATCCTGTCAGTGAAACAGCTAATTAATTAACTGATTCCACAATGAAGAGGTTTTGAATGAGCCCATTTAGATAATTACTACAAGGAGCCGATTGGGCCAGTCATTTACAACTGTCACACAGGTTCCAGCATTGGCAGCTGCCCTTCACTCTGGCCCTGGCCTTCAATGTCAGAAATACTCTTAATACTACAACAACAACAACAACAACAACAACAACAACAATGTGTTTCTGCCTCTGTGTTTTATAGGTCTGGACAGAACAATAGAATACGTTATCTGATTGTTTTGTTATATAATGGGAGAGAATGGGTTTCAAAACATGTCTAAATACAATATATAACAGCAGAGTATGATTCTTTTATTCCTATTTTTAAGATGATTGTCTATGGCATTTCTGTTCCATTAGACAGTTTATGTTGAAGAGCGGCAAGCAAGACGGGAGACAGAGGAGATGACATGCAACAAAGGCTCAAATTCATGATGTTGTGAGTTTAGTCCGGTGCTGCGTTTGCTGTGTTTGAGGTACATAAGATAAGCAGAAGAAGAGGTAAAGAATTGTGTGGGCCAAATCATTTATGCCCCTTCTGTTTCTTTTAACTCATTTTGCTAAAGATTTTGCCATTTAAAAATGAATAATTGTACTTTTGTGTCTCAGATCACTGTACTGTGCCCTCCAGGATTTTCTGGATTATTGATAAACAATAAGTAAGCATAGCCAAGACACATAATGAGCTCTCGTTAAAAAGATGGTTGTGACAATTATTGGAATCCTTGGTTGCAATAAAACCTGTTTATAGTTTCTTCTTTTTTTTTTTTTTTTTTTGTAAAATAAATTGTATTTCATAACCTAGGGGGTTGGAACCCCATGTGAACTCCCTGATTTGAAAATGGAATAAATAGAAAAATTCCTAATTAAAATAAAATGACATTGATAATATCTGATTGGCATTTTCAAATGAAAAGCTACTGCCAGCCGCTTGGGATTGCACAGAAGCAACTGTGGAAACTCTGCAGCCTGCCCAGCCTGTACACAGTTATTGAGCAGCTTTTGCTCACAGTCAGTGAGCAGCTTGATTTTTTTAGCCCCGAGGAATGAAACATTATGTATGCACTTGGTGCAATGTGTAATTGGTGCAACACATCATTTTCAAGCTTTCAAATGTTGGGGTCACAGGAATTATCTGTGGAAAAAAAAAATTCACGTGCAAAAAAAAAAGATTGGCTGAACTGCTTCGAGTACGGCCCATCTGTATCACAAGACTGATGGGATATTCCTTTCAGATGCTCTGTCAAGCATCAGCGACAGCCTCTGAATCTCTGTGGATCGTCTGGTATGGATCCGGCTTGGCTATTATTTACTGTGGTGGCAGAGTGTGGACTGAATGGTTGACGGATGAAATGTCCACATATTGAGACTCAGAGGGAGTGAATATGCCTATAACCATAATTGTTCTACCACAATACATCAAGATAAAGATTTTTCAGTGGAAGATTTCCTCCTGGCTTTTTTGTTTTTACTATTAACCTCTAAGGAGAAAATTGCAAGTTAAAACCTCCATCCATCTGCATCTTAATGTCGAGTGGAAAGAGGGTGATGGTTTGTGTGATAGTTTCTTACCTCAGAACTTCCATATACTGACATTTTATTAGTCAACTGTGTAATCCCCCTTTTCCAGTGTAAAAGCAAATGAATAAATAAATAAAATAAAACCAACAGAAAGAGCACAATACTTAGAATGCATGTGGCTGATGCAAGAAGCTGCATGCTTGATAGAGGAACAAGAAAAAAGTAAACACCGTGACTCTTCTAATCCAGAAGGGTCACATTTGAAGCACTCATAAGGAATTAAAAAAAAAAAAAAAAGTAAACATAAGAGGAAGTTAATTAGCTTTGCAACAAAGCATACCAATACTTGTGCTACTGTCTTTCTGAATGAACAGTTTTTCTGATGAATTGTCTCTGATTAAACAAATATAATTTTCATCGTTTTTCTGAGCATATAGCTCTTTATTAAGGTCGATTATTTTTAGAAGCTTTTTGGCTCATCTTTCCACATAAAGGACATGTATCTTTCTCATTAATATTAACAAAATGGGAATAAGACAGAAGGGTTTAGAATTATTTTGTATACCTGAATCACAATTTTGTTGTCATGCAACTCAAATAATAAGTGAATAAAATGCCCTTCATGAATATTGATATGCATGTAAATGTATGTGTCATTCCATTCTCTTTGTACGAGAAAACAGCTCAATCGCAGCGCAAGACAAAAAAGATACATTTCACAGATTGTGAAACTGAAATGATTGTTGGGAGGTCGAGGCGAAGCCAGAGGTATTATTTGGTGGCCTTATATCGGGTATCACCAAAAAAGTGCAGTCTCAATGCCACTGGTGGGGGCGAGGGAGCTCTCTGCCCTTTGCTGACGTCTCACCTCGACAATAGGGGAAAGCCAAATAAGTGGCATTATGCCAGAAAAAGAGAGTGACACCAATATGGCATCAGAGCAAGATGAGACTGCAGGCAGAGTGCGCAGAACCACACATTCAGCATTTCACACTCTTATTTGACTAATAAAATGCATAACAGACTTAAGAACAGACATCAGGTCTATACATCAGTCACTGGGCCAGGTCTATACATCAGGTCTATACATCAACCACTGGGTATCAGGTCTATACTCGGTCACTGGGTCTATACATCAGGCCTATACTTCAGCCACTGGGTATCAGGTCTATACTCAGTCACTGGGTCTATACATCAGGCCTATACTTCAGCCACTGGGTATCAGGTCTATACTCGGTCACTGGGTCCATACATCAGGCGTATACTTCAGCCACTGGGTCTATAAATCAGGTTGAAGTCTCCTAGTGGGACTATGGAGTTGGCGGGTATAGCCTCCTCCAGCACCTCTCTCACCATCTCTTAGACCAAACTGCTGTTAGGTCTTAGGCTGTTAGGCTGTTAAGTTTTCTTCTCCCCAAGTCTTAGTTGCATTGAAGTGACCCATCTGATGCAGACAAACTACAGAGTTACTACAGACAAACTACAACTTTTCAACAGCCAGACAGACTCGTGAGATGAGCCCCACTATATCTAATTGTTACCTCTCAACCTCCTGTAGCAGCCCAGGCTCCTTACCCCCCAGAGTCCATAAAAACCTAGGTCTACTCCACCCCTGACCGTTGTCTAACAGGCATTGAACCTGACCCCTACCCTGCAGGTGGTGAGCTCACAAGGCTTAATATTCATCTGCTTATCATTTTGACACTTGGTTCCAATACAACATCTCCAGTTGACCATTGAGGTACTAGATCAGAGGCCTCAAGGCTACGTAAGCAGAGGTCTGGAAATCTGCATACGCCAAAAAATATTATGATGTATAAAAGTTGGCAGAAACTGGCGCTATAAATCTCAATCAACTTGAAATTGTGCACACGTGAACGAGGATTTACTCCCACCCCGTTATCTCCCCCAATTAGCCATAAATGGTTAAACAACTTTAGCATAACAAAAAAAAAACTCTATAAGATGTAATGTTTTAACCAAAAATCTCACAACAATAATTAAAAGTGCAATGTCCACAGTATCCATTTCACTCATTTTTGTATCATTATACTCACTTATATTTGTGCACCTTTCTGCTCTTGCTATTAATTATTATGAGATTATATTCCAGGTATGTTATTGTCATTCTGTGCTTTACAGAGTTATGCACAAACACATTGCCTGTGATTTAATGAGCCATCAGCCATATCCTGCTGTGATGATGTGAGCTGATGAGGGGAATCACTGGTCCAGACCCGAGGGTCAGTGTGGTCACAACACCCTTCATCCACAGACCGACCTCTCCTGTTCAAAGTGTGGGAAAACCCGAGCTGAATCCAAGCCGCAGCAGACCAGCTCTCCCAGTACAATGGGCCAAAGGTGGTTATCTCATTGCCTGAGTCACTGATCAGGGTTTTGTCTTGTCACCTTTTAACTTAAACAGCACCGGACAGCTCAATCCACTACATCAGATCAGAGCTCCTCTCTCTATACTCTCTCTCCATATCTCCCTTTTCCCCTTTTCTCTCGCTTTCTCTCAATAATAGTCAATCCCACATCAATAAGTAAGGCTCCTTTCACTGTGTCTATTCCCAGAGGCGGCCTCATTACCCCAGGGTGTTTTGTTTGTTTGCTCCTCTGTTCAAGGAGCTGAATGGAGCAGGCGGCAGGGGTGGACTGGAGGGAGCGGACCGGGGGGAGGGGGGGGCATGAAGAAGTGGTTTAGGGGGGCAGGGAGCAGAGGACAGAGGGTCTTTTTGGTCCTGAAGGTGGCAGTTGAGAGGATAGGCCAGCAATCAAAGAGCAGGGGGTCATGGGAGATTGTTGTGGATGGTAGTGATGCTAATGATGATGACAACAATGATTACAATGATGACGGAGGCGATGAAGAGGATTGCGATGTTGATGATGTGTTTGTGTGCAAGTGAGTGTGTGTGGGACATCGTTGTGCCACTGCATCTAGCTCATTCGCCTCTTCCCTTGCACAGTGCACAATAAGGCTCGCACTCACCTGCCCAACCTGTGTCATGGAGACCTCCCAAGTCTTCTCTCTCTCTCTCTCGAGCCGTGGCAGCCCATTTTTCTAGGGGTTACTTACCTGCCAGGGGCAATACCCATCCACAACATGAGAGTTTGAAATCTCCGGCTTTGACACAGGAGCAGTAGGATGGAGGGAGGAGGGAGAGGAGAGATTGGGAGAGTGGTGGAGGAGCCTGAACCGATGCTGAACTGCAAGGAATCATTCAAAAAGCAGTGTGTTTGGAAACCCAGACAACAACTGATAGACCTCAAGATACTGCAACGCTGATGGAGAGGGGTTGCCTGGGGTGGGAGGATGGTGTAAGGCATCGCCTGCCGCTCCTGAGGTAATGTGTTCAAGATTCATGTTAAGTAAATGCCATAAAGAGAAATTACACTCTTTTAGATTTTAGTTGTTGTTTTCTTATTCTTTAAGACTCAAAAGAACTGCGAATACTCTCTGTGATCAACCAAGCAAAATCACATGCGCTTCGTATTTCAATGACTGATTTCTTATTCGTGTGATTCTAAAGAGGAGATGGCACATTCAAAAACCCACACACACACACACACACACACACACACACACACACTTTGCACCTTGGGAAGGACACGCAGGCCGATTAATTACTAGGAGTAGGTCGTTTTAAATCTGGTGGAAGGACAGCCTGTTGTTCCTGCAGAATGGGTTGTAATTAAAGGAAGCTGAGCTGCGTCGGTGGAAAAGGCCACACGTCAGCCCCTCGTGGGCCTGGACGCCACTGATGGGAATTTATGGTTCCCCCTCGTAAGTGTGCACGCACGCCGGCTGCACAGCTTAACTCTTTGTAGCGGGAGGCAGGACATGTTAACTTCAGATCACCCGCAGCCACTCGCACCGTGCGGTTAACCGTTCACTGTGTACGGACGCGAAGGGAATCTGAGGGTTTGATGTGTACTCCTCTAAAAAATAAGAGTTTTATTATTATGTATACAGAATGTAAGGGCTACACACAGATTGTACAATACATATTATATTACTATAATTCGTTTTAGATGGGAGACGAGTTTTTTCGTTTTTTTTTCATTAATTGGTTGGCTGGATTGACTGAATCGGTGACCAAATATTTATTCACTAAGGAGTGGTTACTGAGAGATAATGTGCCGCTACAGTCAATGAGATGTAGTCAACAGAGAATAAGACAGCACAAATCAGAACTCACACACAACAAGGGGTACAATGGGCCGATTTTGCATAGACAAATTTGAGCATGCTCCCCCAAAAAACAAAAAGTGAATTGATTTTACATTACTCCTCTTCAGCGCAGGGATTTATTTGAACGAGCCAAAAGGGTCTACTTCACTGGGCAATGAAAACCAGATACCTCCTCTCTTTTTCTCTCACTCTCTCTCTCCAATTTTCCATAAAAATTCTTTCTATTTCATCTCTGTCTTTCCTTCCACTTGTCTTTCATGTTCTTCTTCGTCATCCTCTCTCTCTCTCTCTCTCTCTCTCTCTCTCTCAAACACGCGAACTCTCTTTACCCCCCTCCCTCCCCCCCCTCCCTTTTCTCCTTCCCTTCACTATCTCCCGGCCTCTGTATATGTCTGCCTGACTGTTTTCACCTCTCCGTGCATTTTTACACCTCTATCCCGCTCTCTTGCCATTCCTTTCTTTCCCTATCGCTCCATAAAACACTCCCTCTCCCCACTGCTTTCTGACATCTCTCCTTCTACCTCCATCCATCTCCTCCCCCCCCTCTCTCTCCCTCCCATTCCCTCTCTCTCTCCCTCTCTCTCTCTCTCTCTCTCTCTCTCTCTTTCTCACCACCCCCACCCCCCCACCCGCCCCCCGCTCCCTCACTCTCGTTCTCACAGCCGTTCACTCCATTTTTCTGCACATGAGATTTGCCTAACAATAAGTGGCTCTGCCCAAGGTCAGATAAGAGAAGCACAGCCCAGGAAGCCACAGCCACTGTTTCTTTCATCCCTTTTTTTCTCCTCTCTCTCCTCACAGCTTTCGAATTATCTCTGCCGCACATAATAATAATTACTGAGGACGGCAACACAGAGATAAGAATGCAGGAGCTGAAATGGCGAGAAAGGGAGAGAGAGAGGGAGAGAGAGAGAGAGAGAGAGAGAGAGGGAGAGAGGAGGGTTAGAAAAAGCAAGAAGGAGGGTAGTAAAGGTATATTAGAAAGAAATTGTGAGGCATGACAGAATAAGGATGGAAGGTAGAAGTTTGATGACAATGTAGAGAAAGAGAAAGGAAAAAGAAAGGGGAAAATATGAGGAAAGAGGAGCAATACACGAGGGTAAGTGAAGCAAACTCGAAGAAAAAATAAATCATTAGGATAGAAATAGAAAAAACAATCATTTAGAAAGAAAAAGAAATGTATATATGCATGAGGAAGAAAAACATGAAGTAATCTGTGTCTTATATACCCTCTTCCATCAGAAGACAAATATTTTCATTCTTTTTTGGTGAAGTTTGATGTGGAGAATCAGCGTTAAGTGTCGTTAAATCAGAGTGAGAGGGAGAAGCTAGTGGGACACCAAACAAAGGAAATTGCTTTCTTTCTTTTTAATGTTGAAATGTGGTTCAGCAGCATATCTGCACCTGTGACAATACACCACTCACTGTCAGACCAGATCTGCGCCCCACAGGGGTCAAATTGGCATTTTTCTGTAAGATGAAGTGTCTCCTTAATTGATTATATTTCCACAATCGCTCCAAAAAAAAAAGAAATAAAGGCATTTCTCTTTATGAGTTGTTTAGTGGTGCACCTGCGCACAGTCTCTCTCCCGAGCTAACTGCTGCGCGTTGGCCAAAGCCATGACTGCCGAATATACACTCTACAGTATATCAGTCAAAAAAGTACACATGTAGATACTCACACTC
>NC_135998.1:26742895-26879791 GCF_048128805.1 Centroberyx gerrardi
TGGGGGGGGGGACAAAAAAATGACCCCATCCAAAGATGTGAAACTAGAGAGTGTGTCTAAAGCTCCAGATAGATGCAGCGTAGTAAACAGAAACCTGGTATATCTAATGCCTTGAAAAACGCCCACATTAGAAGCCGCTCTGCTTTGCAAAGAAAGAAATATTCACAACTAGAGAGAAAACCTTGAAATGCACACCGAGCGCACACACACATAGACAGACACACACACACACACACACACACACCCCTTAACAATTAGATGGCTCCCACTACTTGGTTCCGTGCGAGGGGGCTATGGTGTCGAAAAGGGTGTTAACGCCTTGTCTTGCTGCCTCCTCGCTCCCTCCCTCCCTCCCTCCTCTCTTTCTTTCACGTTGCCCCCTCTTCTCAGCCCCACTTCGAGGCAGATTTGGGCAAGAGGTGCCAGACGCTCAGAGGCAGACCAGGGGCTGGCTCTGCTGGAGACGGGGAGAGGCGGGGAGGACGAGGAAATAAGGATGATGGGAGGGATGGAGTGTGTGTGTGTGTGTGTGTGTGTGTGTGTAGGAGTGGTCTTCCATGTGCCATGCTCATACAAGTGTTAGCTTGTTTACTTAGTGTTTGGACTGTGTTGATTGTCCCCCCATGCCCTTGCTTCGCTGATGAGTTTGACTTCTGGAAGTGCTAACTAGTGCACAGATGCTTCAGTCGATAGCATTTCCCCCACCGCTCCGTACTTTATGTCACTTGTTAGTGAGGTCTGGATGAACCAAGTAGAGGCACCCTGAATACTAATGTCAAAACATATAACGACCAAAAAAAAAAAAAAGAGTGATTTGTTACCATTTTTAAAAAAAAGCACTGTTCTCTCCTCACAGCCTTTCTTCTTTATTTCTGCATACGGTGACTGAAGGTCCCAATTTCCCAATTTTTTTTTTTAATTCCTTATTTGCCCCGTATTTCAGTCATCCAGATTTTCCAGTGGGTTTTCTGACTACAGCTGCCAAGCTTTGTAGTTTCCACTGCGGCCCTGTCAGCCGCACATGCAGAATGCATGCACATCACGCCACATTAGGAACACCCACACAAATCTATCCAATTGTTGTCTTTGAACCCCCAAATAAACGTGACCAGGCGCTGGCCGACTGTGAGTGTGACTGCCACAGCGGCTGTTCGTTCACAGGTGTGCAGTGTTGCTGCGCTTGAGTATATGCTTGAATCATTTGGATTATTAGCCTGATTATGAGTATTTATTTTATTTATTTATTTTCATAACGAAGAACAAATGTACATTGAGCATCAGTAGGTGGCAGGATGTGTGTTCTTTTAGTCTTCACCTTTTGGATGTGGGTTTTTCCCCGGGAGTTTCTAAAATTGACAACTAATCACTGTTAAAAAAAAAAAAAAAAAAGAAATCCAGTCACTCTATTTTTGGACCTTATCCCTTTCTCACACACTGTGTATTGATCAGTATTGTTTTTAACAGACTGCTGTGAGGTCCATTAACCTGTGGTGATGACAAAGCATTAAGAGACTAATGTGTCCCTGGGGGAAAGTGGGGGCAAAGAGGGATGTGGAGGACAGTACAGCGATGGACACCGCTCTGTTTCTTCTCTTCAAGTATAATAATGCCAGTTAGTTTAAAATAATAACTGCTGATGGCCTTGAAGATATTAAGCAGATGTATTACAGTTTTTCTCGATCGCTTACACACTATAACTGGGCCTATTAACTAAACATCCCAAACCATAACGCCATCTACCAAAAGACAGACACATTTCCCAAAACTATAAACACTATTCCCCTGTTTCCACACATGATTCAGATTTGTTGAACTTTTTGTGAAAAACTCTACACACAAATCCCTTCATATATCACCGGCTGCACCATGTGCTCATTTAGAAAGCACTGGCATTCAATATCTTTAACTCAAGTCATCACAGCTCGAACCCAGTTAACACACAATTCCCCAGGTGCAAACACTAAGAGTCAAAATTGTTCACACACCAATCAGAACCTCAGGATAGATAAATAAAAGGGCCATGGGTCAGTTCCCTTGTTTTGTGATGTGATGTGACGTTGATGAGAATCTCTGGCCTGACCCAGACCAGAGACGGGATGCTGAGGCAGAATAAATGTGATTTCTTTCTTTATGTACAAACTGTTTGTTTTTTTTTCATTGGTTTATATTGGTAAATACATGGAAATTATTTTACTGTATTCTACGTTCTTTATCAGTTGCATATTTTTACAGTACATTTACTTTTTCACTCAATTTCAGTTTATTTTACTACAGTACATTGAGGAATTAAAAATTTTGAAAATGTATACATGTGTTGTGTCTTTATATTGTGTTCATCATGTAAAGAGGTTGTTCTGGGGGAAAACCATAAGCACCATTATTCATTGCAGTAACAGGTTTTTACGGTAGTGTTTTGAATTGATCTCACCAGTGTGTAATGGCTGTTTTGTAGTGTACGTGTATTTGATGGCTTTTGTGTGATGTCTGAAGGCAAAGTTTGGTTTAGATGTAAGATTACATGGTTTTGAGTGGAGAGTTTGGTTTTGACATGGAAGTTTGAAGTTTGTGAAGATGAGTGTGCAGTTATGCATTTGTGTTTAGAGTTTTGGGAAATGGAGCATAATTTCAAGAAATGTGTCTTAGCAATCAAAAAAAACTGTAAAAAGTGGCCTTTGAGATTTCTGTTACTACTGATATAAAAGGTTAGTTGGCTGGTTTTCCCACTGTCAAGAAGTTGCTCACATGCTCAAAGCAAAGGTGTTGGAGACTGAGCAAGAGTATCTGTAAAGCTGTCTGACCACAGTTACACACTCCTGATGAAACTTTAATGATCCTCATAGGGAAACTGAGTCATTGCATCGGCAGATAATAGGATACAGCAAAGAAAATAAGTGCTATCATGTCAAGCATTCTTGTCATGATACTAAATTCTATTATTTTGCAAACACCAAATGTTGGCAAGTGTAAAAGTCTGTCCAGAGCGTGGCAGAAAGATACAGAGAGATACAGTTAACTTGAGATCTAGCTAGTTGGTCACGAACGGTGGAAAAGGCAAAGAGGATGAATAGAGGTTTTATAAAGACAGTTATAGTGGTTTGCTAGGAAGTATTCAGCGTGCTGACTAAGCAAGATTAGAGGTTGTGGAGGAATGTATGCAGGGATCCCTGCATCTGCACTCCAGTGGTCCACTCACTATCCTGAGGACTGGCTTGTTACTTGCTCAGCTGGGAAGCCATGTTGTTTCTGTGACTGTAATGTCTGCCATTCAATCAAAACATCTGTGGGCTCAAAGCATTCGGCTACAAATAACTTGTTGCTTCTATAATTTGGTGATGTTTTTGTAGACTTAAGAGCAGCACAGTACAATTCTTTCATGCTTTTTTATTCTTTTCATTTTTATCTCTTTCTTAGCGGTGGATTCGTCTCTCAGCCTCCCCCATTTCCTCATCAGATTCCCTCCCTCCATAATTACCACTTATTAATTTTAAATGAGAGCCCTAACACGTTGCATGGTTTTAATACCGCCTGTTAATATGGGAGGTAATTTATGGGGTGTGGGTGGGATGGAGGGATGATGGAATGAGTGTCGTCCATCACAGAAATCATTAGAGGCTGGAAACTCACTTTCACCCTCACTCCATCAGAGAAAGAAACACTCGCCGACTCCCTTAGCAAAACACACACGCTGATGACACGCAGGTGAGCGGCAGATAACCCGCAAAACAAATGCTCAACACAAGACCAGAACAACCATGACGAGGGAAAGGTAGAAATTTAGAGGCGGGAGAGGCAGAAGCAGAAGCAAATGTATTCCTCTGTCTTCATTTACACTCTCTTTTTCTCCTTCTCTTCCCCAATTTCCTTTCTTCTCCTTCCTTCTCCTCTCCACTCCTCTCTTTGTGTAGTGTGCCCCATTTCAGAGCCTTTTCAGGGACTGAAGTGGCGCTTGGCTATGCTGAAGTGTCTGCACTGCTGTGCCTGAGCCTGCAATTCACTGACTGTATGTGTGTGTGTGGGTGTATGTGTGGGTGTGTGTGTGTGTGCCCGAGCCTGCAATTCACCAATTTCACCGCTAATTAGCCCACAAAGGCTACCGGCAGGGAGGAGCAGAGGAGGAGGAGGGAGAGAAGGGTGGAGAGGGGTGGCATACGCGGGAGGTCCAGGCCTGGGGGGGCTGGCAGTGCTGGCACAGCTGAGACACATGGCACAGGACCAGACAGACGCCTTTGTGTGTGTGTGTGTGTGTGTGTGTGTGTGCGTAGGGGTGTGATGGAGGGGAACGTATGTGTTTGTCTGTGTATCTGTACCAGTGTGTTAGTGCATGTGTCCCATGGCTGCTCTCCCTTGCTCCGTCGACGGCTGGGTTGGTTGCAGCTGTAGTTCACCGAGTCGTACCCCTGAGACTGGTCCCAGCATGCCCAGTCCCACTATGCTCACTGGCACAGACTGCTGGTCCTCTGCCATCACAGCCCTATGTGTGAGTGTGTGTGTGTGTGGGTGTGTGTGTGTGTGAATGTGAGAGAGAGAGAGAGAGAGAGAGAGAGAGAGAGAGAGAGATGCACCTCCCTCTTGCCAATTGTTTTACTACCTATCAGACGGGGGCCTTCCAGGGAAGCAGGCTGCCTGGCATCCGGCCCACCGGAGCTGTGGAGTTTGTCCAATGTTTTGGTTTTTTTTATTTGTCAGTCAGGTCTGTTTGTTGCTGTGTGTTTATACACAGACACAGATACATACACTTATACATACAATAGCACATATAAATATACATACGTGCATATGTGTATTCATGTGTATGTATGTGTGGAGAGAGGCGCAGAGACAAAGACACAGAGAGAAGATAGATAGATAGATAGATAGGTAGATAGATAGATAGATAGATAGATAGATAGATAGATAGGTAGGTAGATAGATAGATAGATAGGTAGATAGATAGATAGATAGATAGATAGGTAGATAGATAGATAGATAGATAGATAGATAGATAGATAGATACCCTCCTATACAAATAAAATAAGTTTAGTATTATTATTAAAACAACAGAAAAATGTATTAAAAAGAGCTATTGTTTTATTATTTTATTATTGTTGTAGATTATTATTGTTGTTGATGATGTCACATTATAATTACCCAGAGGAAAGCAATATCCTAAACAAGATCTCCTCTTCCTCTCATTTACTTCTCCTAGGCATAGATGAGTTTTATTTAAAATCAGTGTGAGATTTTGACCATTTTCTCATATTTCTGAAACTCTGCTCCTGAGAATCAAGCCTTGGATTGTCTCTCTCTGGTACACCATGCTCCTCCTTTTCTTCCTCACATGTCTCAATATGCACTGATGCTATTCTAAGTCTCTAATGGGTCATTAAGGACAAACATCTCAGAAATCTATCAGCAATCTGTGAGTGTGGCATCTACAAATGAGATATCACGTTTTTCTTATTTGTCTCCAGCGCTTCTTACAATTAATGCGGATGTATATTCTCATGTGCATCTCTTCATTGCTCCTAAGGGGGGATTTAGGAGAAAGAATTCAAATATCAATGACCCTAAATTAATGCAATATTGAGATATGCTGTATTTCTCCAGAGATGAAGAAGCAGTGATGTTAAGTAACAGATATTTCCTATGGGTGAGAAATAGCAAGTGCTATTTTATAAACCCATTGGCTCAAATAGAAGCGGCCACAAAGCACTTCAAAGTAACAAACAGAATTCAATGAGTCAGCATACAGACGCATTTAGGTGAATTAAAGGAACTTTGCTGATTGATAATATTCTCCAGATGCCCATTTAGCAGGTGAGATTGAATAGGGGCCTCGGGCTCTGTCTGACTGATGGCTTCCTTGCCTTGTCTCCTCTCCTACCTCACCACTGATGGATTAAAGCTCTGGACAGGTTTCAACCCTATTGATCTCACCTGCCATGGCTGCTCACATCAGTTGGTGTGAGGGAGATAAGATGGGATAGAGACTATGGGGGGAAAAGGTTTAAGGATGTTTCCACACTTGGCCCATTTCAACTGTTTAAGTGAACACGGAGTGATTAATCAGCATGTTCCGCGGGCGTTAACTGTCCGACTCAGACCCGACTCAGGCTTTCTTGGGACGTGCTGTGAGTTTACTTTTGAGTCCACATGGCAGTTCACTTCATTTGCGTATATGAGCATCAATTACTCCCAGTTCATTTTTGTAGCCTGCTAGTGGAAGCTCTTTATTGATTAACTGGGAGCAAAAGTCAGCCTTCTTACTAAATGAAAAACACCTTGTAGGGTAGTTTCTTAAGCATGATTAGCTTAAGAAGACTATGGTACTAGGTATATATATTTATGCATATATTGAGGTTAAATCTATTTAATTCATCGTATTGTATATTTTTATACTACAGTCACATTTTTTCTTCGTTTTTAACTGCAAATAGCACTGCTTGAATAATATACTTATTGACTATTTGGCAATTGCTTGTGTCTGCATATTGCACTGGATGCCACTTTACTGTTATTTTTTATTGTTTTGTTTTCGTCCGCACCAATGTACCAAGCTAAATTCCTCATGTGAGCAATAAATAAATCTGAATCTGAATCTGAATCTGAAAAGTATGAATGAAAAGTAGACTGTGATGTCAGCAGAGTTGAGGTGAACCAGAAAACATTTTCCTCTTTAAAGACAATTCTGTTCATTTTCCCTCGCTTCACTTTCTGGCACACTTAAAGACAACTGAGTCTGGTTCAGTGCAAAAGCAGCACATGTGGAAACACCCTGCAGCTGTGTTTGACACTGCAGATCCGGTATCAAGACTCCTTCTCATAGGGAAGACTATCACCATCCTCCATGCTACCTTATCTAGCTAACTGATAAATAACATAGTCTGTCACTATGATAACAAGGTCAATTCAATAGGCTGACCAACAGCAATGTTTTCCCTAAAGCGTCGAGTAGTCACATCTCACGCCTGCAGTGACCTCCATACTAATGAACAAAACAGAGAGAGAGAGAGAGAGAGAGAGAGAGAGCAAATGAATATGAATGAAAGGCAAATCTATCAGAAACACGCCTCCTTTAAATAACCCCCTCCCTCATTCCCTTCCTCCACTCCTTCCCTCCGCTCCCACCCCGCCGCCCTGTTATATTTTATTCTCCAACGCGTGGTGAATTTAATAAATATATGCAAATGTGTGCTGTGGAACATGACGAGTGTAAATCAGGCGAGGATGTTCTTTGAGCGCTGCCGAGATTGAGGCTGAGAGCTGACCCCGGGTTAATCATTTTTCACTTCCCTATCGCATTCAATTCTGCTGCCTCTATATGTGTGTGTGTGTGTGTGTGTGTGAGTGTGTGTGTGGGTGCGCGCGCGTGTGTCTGTGCATGTCTATGTGTGTGTGTGTGTGTGTGTGTGTGTGTGTGTGCGTGCGCTTATGTGTACATATGTGAACCAATATGTGGCATGCATGTGCGTGTGCACGTGCGCTGTGCTGGATGAGGCAATGCACCATTCATTAGGCTATAAGCTCTGCACACATATGATGATGCAAATATTTACTTTCGGAATTATGCAAAATGTTATGGTCGGTACATTCAAAAAAATCAAGTTAAATCTGTTTTAAAATGACATATTAATTAGGTATTTCACAAGTTTGCTTCAGATTTATTTTCAAGCAGTTTATTGCACAGACAAACTGCACCGAACTGACACTAAATCACCTTTAACTGCACTTGGATTGTGATTTTAAAGGGTTTCGAATAACATCGTCTACGCTGTGATCAAAGGTGAGGAGATCCAACACTGTTGTGTGCGCTCTCACTGGCAGCACTTCCAGAGGCTAAAAAATAGGATTGCATCGCTTCTGAACGGCATGTCCTTGCTACAAGAAATGATATTATCCAGGTGGAGCCAGATCCTCTGACATGATGAAGGTGACAAAGCTCTCTTATGCTCGTCATCATTCAGATACACACAGACAGACCCAAATTGCCATACAGCTTGTAGACCTGACGTTTATTGTACCTGTTTAGACCCCCCCCTCCAGGTGGATTGTGGGTTGTGGAAGTAAACAAAAACAATGGCTGCCATGCAACCAGCGCTCTAAATGGACCAGGTGCATAATGATGGTGGCCTCCTGGACTGATGCGTAATTACTCGTCTTACAGTGCAAAGCCCGCAAAACACTGAAACGTCAACATCCACTCTTGCCAGTGTGACGGTGCGGGGCGCTCATCACATGGTGGGATGTGTTTCACACTGCTGCTGGTTCCATTCTCAGAGTGCCAAGAGCAGCGGTACAGGAGTGAGTTACCTAATCATTTCTCTTTCTAAATGTAACTATGCTTGATCTAAGCAGCACAATGCCCAAGGCAGTGCAGCTGCTGGTACATGATTGTGAGATTTCTGGAGACAAATCCGACTCTGACTATTTCTATGGGAGTCAAATAGACGTAAAAGATGCAAACTGGACAATTTTGACGGCAGAGCTGTGACTAATTCAGCCACTGATATGTAAGAAGCGCAAGCTCAGTTGATGCAAGAATATTGCATTTGTAGTTTACAGGCTTGTAATCATCTATCTTCTGAATCGTATTGTAACCTTATTTGTTTAATTGCATTATTCACAATGAATGTTTCATTATCTGTGTAGTGTCTGTTGCTATATGACTTTCTTGTATGAAGCTAGTAAACTTTATTTTACATAAAAGAATGTAACCCGGTCAAATGCTCAAGTTTGAACAATTGTGGCACCACAATTTTTTTTGCATAAATGGCAGCTAATATGACAGAAGACATGGGTTTTGCCAGTAGAATAACACTTAACTGCCTCTGCATCCGTTCCTCTTGCAAGAAGAGTTGAAAACTGAATTGGCTGGATAGCTTCTCATCTCTCTCATGTTGTGCATTGCAATTGTGAAAGTTTGGGTGACATTTTCCGTGGAGTTTCAAAAGAAACACATTCTGTCTAAATTGAAATTTTCAAACACTGCTACTCAGCCATACAGTATCATACAGGCAACACAGTATGGTTGTATAAAAACAACAAACTGAAGATTGTGCAATAGCGTTACTGGTTGCTGGAACAGGTTTGCTAAATATGGAAATGGCCCCATGGCCTCACATCAACTGCATTGCTCCGTCTCATATATTACTGTTTATTAACGGTTTGCAGCTGAGCTGTCTACACAGTCACTTAGCTTTGTCAACATTTTATCAGCAGCAGGTCTCCACTGAACCACCACTGGAACTGCTGGTGGACCACAGGAGAGCCAATTAGGAAAACAATAACCATGTGATATACAGTATCTGGGTTCAAGGCCTCACTAAAGCACAGTAAATGTAAACATTGTCCACATGTGTGCATATATACCAGCATGTCACAGATAGACTTCTCTCTCCACTTCCGAAATGAATCCCATGTCTATTTTTCATGAGCTAACACCAACGATGAGAGTGATACTCAAAGTGAAGTAAAGAGCTGCACAGTATTGGATTACTCCCAGTGCTATTCAGCACCAGGTGTCATTAGACCACAGATTATTTGTTTTCTGTGGCCTGGAACATGCTCCCATGCTGATTAAAGTAAAAGTTACCAATGAAGACACTTGACACAAGCCTTTGGAGCCATGTCTGTGCACTTGGAGCCAGAGCATATGCAGCATCCATGCCATGCAGACACACATTCATCTCCTACTGGTTGCAGGACGCCCCACCACAGGCAAATGGCTTTTCTGTGCTCTTTTTTAAATGATTGCGGTTCTAATCAAACATAATTTAGTCTCTATCTCAACCCTCTCCTCACCCCTGCTCACTCACCCTCACCCATCCTCACCCACCCTTACCCCTTCCCAGGAGCCCGCAGCCCAGGGCCTGTTGCCAAGGCAACCAGCGTCTCATTTCTAAAGTGTCAGTTTGCATTATTGTCTTCACGCTTTCCAGCCATAACCTCTCTCTCTCTCTCTCTCTCTCTCTCCCTCTATCTCCCTCTTTCTCTCTCTCTCTCTCTCTCTCTCTCTCTCTCTCTCTCTCTCTTTCTGTCTGTCTGTCTCTCCTTACAAACAAACACACACACACAAAAAATACTCATACACACATTTCTCTCTTGGGATGTGATTGTATTGTTGACTATGTCTGCCTTTCTGGTCTGTTTTCCAGTGCTTTCTCCTTTCTATATGTTTCAATGCGATCCATTTGAATTTCCTTTCAATATCACATACAATATATATACGCTTGCAACACAAATAACACATCACATGAATATGAAACCATGCTTAAAATACATGACCTTTCCTGTTGGAAAAAGTCATCCTAAGCAGTTGGATGTTTTCCTGAAAGGTTGCTTCTTTGTGTCATAATCCATATTTGACCTGTGGATTTCCAGAGGAGAAAGCAATAAGAAGCGGTTATAGTGGCACATTGCAGCAAATTTATGGAAAAGGGACGAATTTCCATGGAACAGGATACATTTTTAACTTAATATCTTATTTTGGAGATAATAAAGCCATACTTTCAAACAACTTATACCCAGTGTTATTTTTGGGTATACAGAACAGCTATGGCAGTAATGAATCAGTGTAAAATATATCTTAAAAACAAAAAAGATGCTAAATCATGGGTTAAGTATGAACTCCTACAGCAAGATTGAGGTATTCACTTATAAAGTAAGAATAATATAAGAAGATAATGTTAAGGATCCAATGGAGTTTTCCAAAGGACCAAGAGGAATTTGTTGTAATTTTCACCCAAATAGACAGTCAGTATATTGCTGGTACCTAATCTATGATCTGAATAATTTTCTTCCCTCATAAAACCGTTGCGAAAACTATTTTTTTCCCTCATGCTGATGAAATCAAACATTTATAAAATGATACTGACAGGCCTAAGGGAGGCCCTACACCTGTATCTACCTGACTGCATCATAAAATACTTTTCAAAACTCATCATGAGTTTCTTAAAGTTTTTGTTTTTGTAAACTGTGATTTCTGTCTCCCAGATGATGGAGATCTTAATTGTCAATCCTGCATAAACCTGGGGGAACCTGTTTGCTTGTGAAGATTGTTTTTTCAGCTGCATTTGTCGATAAATCCAGCTTATATCCACTTTTGCAGTGTGACGCATTACACACACACACTACACACACTCTGCACACCGCACACACACACTTGCTAGATTCAGAGGGAGAATCTGGTTTGCCATCTTCTTGCACATGCTGCAAAACCACAATAAGCAACTTTCAATGCCCCACTTTTCTCCCTTTCCTCACTAGTGTCAATTTCAAAATGAGGTAAAAAAAAAAAAACCTTTTTATATGGTTTTGATGAATGCAATAAATACATCAGTTCAAGATATACACCAAGATGCCAAACATGTACGAGTGAAAGTGATGTGAGCATTGTGTAGAAGCACCGCCAAACATAATGAACCAGCATTCCACGGGATATAGTGGGTGCTTGAACATAGCGAGACGCCTCCATGAAGTGAGCATTAGTTCTTAAAGCAGTTATGTAAAGTGAGTGTTTTTGAAGGTCTTAAGTGAACACTACCTGTGATCTCGTCCTCATTAGACACCGAGAACACTCTGAACTGTTGATATCCCCTGCAGTCTGCTGCATGACGATGTGTGAGAATAATGTGAGAATGGGGACGAGGTTTGGAGCAAGTCTGTGCCTCTGCCTGATCTCAAACATCGGCTCATAACTGCGGTGACTTGAGGCAGACTGAATGTGAAGCCCGCTCCTCGAAGATGCAGAAGCTCGTGGCAGCGGATAGTGGAGAGGAGCATTGATTTATATTGTATGTGCTACAACCGCGCGGCCACGTGTGAAGTGAGAACGCTGAAGAGATGTTTGCTGAATACCGCACGGCGACACTCATGTCACAGATGCACCTCGAAGGCGGGTATATTTACACCTATGGAGCCGGCTCATTGATTTCCATTCCTAGACTTTTCTCTTCAATTGTTTGACAATTCACCGACAGATTCTTTAGGAGGCGGCGGCGGCAGGTGAGCGACTGAATCTATTAGACAGTGCACTGTAATTATTGACCTGATCGTGGTAGGACAATATGAGCACAAAAAGAAGAAGTGCAGAGTGTTGAGAGAGGCTCGGCTGTCACACATTTTGCACAGCAGATAGTAGAGAGCAGACAATAAACACACAGCGTCTCCACAGGTGAAACTAAGGACACGACTTTGCACGTGATTTCAGGCATAATCCGCGACAATATGTGTTTTATAAATATTTGATGCAGAGGTTTGCCATTGTAAAGCAGGGAAATATGGCAGTGGGATTGGTGGTGGTACCTGGATGGAGGTGGAGGGCATGTCTCCCCTTTGACCAGCTGCACTCCAAGCTCAGCTCTGCTACTGGGATGCTGGGCCGAGTCGTCCAAAGCCTCCCAGGACCTGGAAGGTTAATATTTGAAGGAAGGATGGCCCATAAATATGAGCAAAGGGACTTTTAATTAAATAAGCACTTCTTAAATATTCTCCTGGGCCTGCTGCTTTTGTTTAAAGATGATTGATTGACTGCTATCTCTCCAGGCAGGACCATTAGTTTCGCCACTCCCCCCCCCCCCCCCCCCCTCACTCCATCTCTCTCTCTCCGTCCCACGCCGTCGTCCCTCCCCACCTTCTCTCTTTTGCTCTGCCAACGTCTCTCCTCCCTTTCTCTCTCAATTACCCTACTTCTCTTCTTTGCCTCCCTCGTTTTTTCATTCATTCCACCTCCTCCCTCCCGTTTTTCTTTTGCTTTCTCCATGCGTCTGCTGTCAACTCCCTTCCTTTTCTCTTTTCATCAGTCCACGTCCCTGAGCCTCTCTCAGGAGGCCCATATTTCTCCTAACTCATGACAAGGTAATGAGGCCATGCTAAACCCCGCCACGCCCTGCAGCTACCTCAGAAGGCCGTGGGGCAGGGCGGCCCCTTCCTGGCCTGCCTGGCTGGCTGTACGTCTGTTTCAGCCATACTGCCAGTGTGTGTAATCTAAATGAAACTTTTCTGATCTCCATAACTAATGAAAGTAAAGAAATAGAAACACTCCACCCCAAAGACAAATCAGTCTTTTGACAAAATGTACATTCTCCATGCTTTACCCTCCTGCACCCCTCTTTCTCTATTATCTTTTTTTTTTTTTGCTTTTCTCCCTCTCTCTCTCCCTTCCTCCCTCCCTCCTCTGTAGCTGTGCTGTAGCAGCAGTCTGCTATGCTCTGCTGATTTCTAGCTGGAAGATGGGGAGCGGCGGGGGAGCTCAGTCTGGCTGTGGGCAGCTGAGCCATGGAGTCAACACACACACACACACACACACACACTCACACACGCACACACACGCACAAAGAAACAGGTAGTAGGTCTACCTGAGGCCCAGGTATGAGAGGGATTGTGGGTATTATGTGTCTGTGGACATTCTCACCTTGTCACACCACAGTCATTACATTGTGTGTGTCGTGTGACCATGGAGAAACCTCCATCTGCGTCTATAGGTGGCACCGCTTGTGTGTGGGGGAGGAAAATAACAGCTATTGTAAGTTATACAAACATTGCAGTAAAATGTATCATTCTATCGCAATCTCAAATCTCTTTATTACTAATAGGTTTCTATCAACATGCTCCTTACATTAGTGGCCTTGAGGTACGGGTGAAAGAATGGCTGGCTTTGTCGTTTTGGGTGCATCACCCCTTGCTTTTGAATCCACTGGCTATTTCATATTTCACATACATGCTTTAATTTGAGGGTTGAAAAGCGCACATAATTATAAGCAAATAGACGGAACATTCACACAGCTTTATATAGGATGAAATGAGTCTGTTTTGTTACTTTTGATTTCTGACACACACACACACACACACACACACACAGTAGATATGAACATTTTCTATAGTTTGAGATGTTTATTAACCCTTTTGCACAAACACTTACAAATGATGAACAAAGCAACTGTAATTCACTTAACAATTTTTAATTAAACAGATACACTGCCTGTAGATATAGTGAAACAAAACAAAACATTTTGCATTTTACCAAAGGTGCAACACATCTGCACCATAAACAACACAATGCAATAAAAAAAAGTTAATGAGTTCAAACACTGTCAGGGTGAATCAAAAAGCAGGCAGGAAGGAAAAAGAAAAATCTTCATCTACGCCGGTCCTGTAACAGCTTGCAGACAAGAACGCATTCATTAGTGTTTATTGATCATCTGAACTGAACATGTTTATCAAACACCTAAATGACACGACTGAAAACTCACATGCAAACAGAGAGATTGACATGGACGGGTCTGGGTGTGGGATGGAGTTGCACTCGAGAGAGAGAGAGAGAGAGAGAGAGAGAGAGAGAGAGAGAGAGAGAGGAGGCAGGAGAGGTGGAGACTGGAGAGGTGATGGTGCGATGGTGGAGGGATAACACTCGGAGGGTGCAAGGGGAGGATATGGAGAAGATGGTCGAGCTCCAAGTATCGGCCAGAGAAGCAGGTAAAGTAGGCTGCAGGTGAATGGAAGAGGATGGAGTGGAAGGGTTTTGTGTGTGTGTGTGTGCGTGTGTGAGAGAGAGAGAGAGAGAGAGAGAGAGAGAGAGGAGGGGGGTAGGCAGGCACATTAAAAATGCAGCAGTGGGGAGCAGGCCGGGGATTCACAGTAATTAGATGACAAAACGGCGGCGGGCTGGAGATGAGAGAGAGGGGTCACACACAATGCCACTGCCGCCGGGTAATTTGTAAGTGTCAATCACTAGCCTGCCAGGGGAAAAGCGAGAGGGAGAGAGGGAGTGGGAGGGTGTGGGGGTGTTAGTGTATAGAGGGGGGGTGCGGGGAGGAGGGGGGGGTGCAGAGATAGAGGGAGTGAGACAAAATATGAGGGAGCTAGGGCTGCAAGAGACAGAGAGAGGAGGAGGTAGAAAAAAAATGGAGAGTGGAAGACAGAGGAATACGGGAACAAGGAAGGGAAACAGAAATGTTAAAGACAGAGAAGACAAAAGAAAATAAGTAACATCTGTTTTTAAGATTGAAGATTTGAAAAAAAATTACAGTCACGCACCTCCACTTTCGCAATCACATATCATATACTTACGCTACAATAACAGTGTCACACCATGCCATCATACCAAGCTGAGTTGTACATTACTCTGCTTACAGAGACACCCCCCCCATACATACACACAAACAAACAAACACACACACGCAACAATGCACATATACTGTATACCTTTATTTATTTTTTTTACTATTTTGGGCCTTTTTATTTGATAGAAACAGTAGAGAGAAACAGGGCAGATTGGGGGATGACATGTGACAAAGGTCCCAGGCCGGATTCAAAACCAGGACATCTTGGTTTAAGGTGTTATGAGCCACCAGGACGCCCTAGCCTTTAATTATAAACTGTCAACAGCAAACCCATGAATCCAGGTGCAATGACATAGGCATATTTTGAGCGTTAAGGCACAAAAGAAACTAAATGAAAATGGCCTTGAACTTACCAGGATCAGCAATGTATGTAAATATTCACAATGTTATACCGGGGTAATTGTATGGCTTTTGCCATGTGGTTTGATAGACAGGTGTGTGTGTGTGTGTGTGTGTGTGTGTGTGTGTGTGTGCTCTTTCATTCCTTTCAGAGTGGGCACAATGGGGGTAGTTGTTGGCATTTTTCCAGCAAGCCAGTGTGTGAGGAGGCAAGGGATAGGAGCCAACACAATGGGCAAGCAGCACAGCAGTCTGTTAGGGTGCATGGCCGACACATGCACAGGACACTAACATAACCCTCTTCTTGTGCATACACATGTGCGCGCACGCATGCATGTGCACACACACACACACACTGATATTCATAAATTCAGAAATGTGGGTAATCTGTCCATACACATATGCAGAACACTCACATGGTGGTCTGCTTCTGTCAGGGGGGTCAGGGAAGTGACATGACATGACATAACATCGCTGACATACAATGGATTCCTCAGGGGGGATCGGGTCCTGCAGCACCGCTGGCTTCTTTATCTGCTATATTCATGCACACACCTGGGGAGACATATACACATATATGCACACAGCTGCACATATATGTAAGCATACATGCAACCGCACCCCCATGCACACACACACACACACCGACGCATGCATACACACACAAACCGCCTTGGTTAGAAACAGAGGCCTTTAGAACAACTCTTATATCTAGAAAAAGTATTCAGTCAACAAACAATAAAATGAAAAAATTGAAAAGAACTGAACTTATATGCTGCTCCTTAATTGGTGTTTGTTCTGCAGCTCATATTCATTTGTATCTCATAAGCAAACAAATATATTAAAAAAAAGAAAGCTAGAAAATTGTGAGAACTCAACAGGTTTAAAAGTTCGTATACTGCAGACTAAACGTGCGTTCATTAAATATGCATAATTAAAGGCAATTCAAATCTTCACAGTTCTTTGTTCATTTTTTTTTTTTTTTTTTTTTAAAAAGGTGAATACTGAAATACAACTGAGACAAAGATAGACTGGTATTCTCTGTCTCGGTCTTAATTAAAAGGAATGTGGAGCACTGTAACACACACATGCACGCAGAACACCTTTGGAAATGTCTTTTAATTGGCAAATGATTAAACCCCTCTTTTCCTCCTTGTTTATTCTTTAGACTACAATTAGCAGCTCATAATCCACAGCACAATGATTGTTACTCCCCCTCCTCGAAGCACCCCTCTCTGCTGCTCTTCCCGAAGTGACAATATACTTAGAATGGAGATCATAAAGCAGCTTTCAAACCTTTAAATGGCATATAGCCAAACTGGCCTACAGGGGTATATGTAGAAAAAAAACACAACACAAGAGAAGAGAGAGCGCTGTGCAGAGCAGCATAACACTGACTTCACTCTGTAGTCATAGTTCAGTCTCACCAACCATTTTGTGCTGGGCTGGAGCATCAGGCTCCACATCGCTCCAACAGAAACAGAAATGATCGAAACAAAATCTGAAAGTCATCTGGCTAATAAGTCATGTCACACCTTACATAACTAGCACCAAGACTGCACTATAGTGAGTGCAGTGATTAAAAAAAAAATTCATCTACAACTCACAGGCAGCTGTGGCAGAGTGTCTTTCCTGTGTTTATGTGTGTATGTGTGTGTGTATATGTGTGTGTGTGTGTGTGTGTGTGTAACCTGACAGCCTGCCACACAATAGGGGTCCAAGTGAGTGTGAACTCTATTCGTTCCCACAGCTGCCATTAACAGACGGAATGAACAGCCTCTTGCTAATAAAGTGAATAAATAAATAACGCTTAAGAGGCCATGTTTACCTCTTCAGTCTCTGTCGATTAATGCTACTCCACAAAAAGCAGGAGCAGCTTTTGGTTCCTGAGGAAAGTGCTCAGAGTCACTTTAACTGGTGTCTGTACAGTGTGTACGTTTGCCTTTGTAATTAGGGTCACTAAGTCACACATATGTTGGTTTCGGGATTGCCATAATAAGTAGGCTACCACTGGTAATAATGCTTAGGTCCAAGTTGCCCAGCCAGCTTAGGAATGGTGTAACTGCACAAAACACAAATAACTACACTGGAGTAATTAATTTGATCATAGAAACCAAAACAGGGAGCAGAACCAAAGATAGGATGGTGCAGTCCCATTCAAGGATGTAGGTCCCATTAAATGACCCCATAAATAACTAAAAATAAAAAAGAATATGATAACACAAAATGAAGTATGAGAGGTATATGGTGTTCACAAGGTTGCTCAAGCTACAATAGAAGGAAAGAGGGAAGAGGGGGATCAGCAGGAAAATGTTTAGCTGGTTGAACAGCTATAGCAGGCAGTGAATATAGAGAATATAGAGAGAGTGAATGGAGATAGAGACAGAGGATGGAGGGAGGGGGGGGTGCAACAAGATGGAGAGAGACTGCCTGCACATACTGTCAAGGCAGTTAATATAAGGTTTGGAGATAAGGCCCCACAGACAAACATTGACCAAATCAGGCATTTCAGCGGCGAAGCCTGAACTGTCAGTCAGCCTGAGAGACAGACCAACAATCAGCACTCTACCTCTGATAAGGGCTCTACTGGGCGCGTGCAGGAAATAGCCAATCTACAGCCAGCCTGGCAAGGAGGGTGATGGGGGGGGGGGGGATGATGGAGAGAGTGAAGGGGTTAGAGAGAGAGCGAACGTAGAGAGACAACAAGTGAGAAAAATGGCCAATAAATTTAGAGAGAAATGTGGACAAAGAATTCACGGTAAAGAATAACGCCAGAGGAGGAAAGACAGAGAGAGAGAGAGAGAGAGAGAGAGAGAGAGAGGACAGAGAGAAAGAAAACATGATGATATTCCCCACACCCCACCCGGGTACTCTCACACGGAAAGAGATTGAGGAGAGAATATAGGTGATGTGGGTAAAAAAAAAAAAAAAAAAAAAAAAAAAAAGGAGAGGTGTGATATCAGCTCTTAAAATAGTGTCTCTCCACAGTTTTTTGTCACCTGGGAACAGCTTGCACAGAAAGAGTGTGAGAACGTGGTTTAGACCAACACCTTACATTAATGATTCGCCAACAGCTTTGACTAGCTCATTCTTCAATGTGCCGTTTGCCTTGCCTCACACACAATAGCATCATTTCATCGTCTCTATTGATTAATGGTGCATATAGTGTGTACGTGCGCGTGCGAGCGCGTGCGTACAAATTCACACGCCTGAGTGTGTGCGGCGTGCCTGAGTGAAGGATAACACTCCCCTATTTAATGAAATAGTCTATACTGGCTATGAAATTCCCTCATAACAAAATAAACACATACAAAATGCTGGAGCGGATGCCTATAGAAATCCAAGGCGCCGGGAGGCCTCGCAGGTACCTTGGAACCACACTGGCCCCTCCAGGCCAAATCGGGAATTGCAGTCTGGCAGCAGGCTGAAGAAATGAACTCCCATCCATTTACCTTTGTCAAACACATTTAGGTTCCACCAAGCAAAGCAGTGGGAAACACCAACAGCTGGCAGTGAGAGGTATTTTTGGAAGTGGAGTCAGAGGGGTGTCTGAGCTTCCTTGATCATGAACCAAACTGCTATTACCATGGCCACTGATGACAGTAGGAATCATAAACAAACTAATCATCGGGGGCCTATTTGTATTCTCAATTGTGTTCTGCATGCATTGATGTGCACGGGGGGGAAAGGGGAAAGAGAGACGCTGCGTGTGAGTGGGTGTACATGCGCACGTGTATGTGACTGTTTCCAGAAAAATGGCCATGAGGGGTGGGGGTGGGTGGGGGGGTATGTGAAAGGGTTAAGTTCCCTCCCTGGTTGCATGCTGCTTTCCCTTGCTCTGTCAAGCCCCATTAAACCTGCTACACCACAGCAATATGGTGCCATCAATTACAGGCACACTGCCATCAATGCAGAGCACAGAGGAGAGGAGAGGCAGGAACACATAAACAGGACAAACGGCCACATAAAAGACCTGCAGCTACATAAAGCCCTGCAGCCTGGCTCATAGACAATTACACACACACACACACACACACACACTCTGCACCACCAATGGGCTACACTCTCATTTTGTTTGTGAATGAGTAGAGGCTTTATTTAAAATAAGTAGAGGCTTTATTTAAAACACACACAAAATAAAATACATATATACAATTCTTGCAGTTTTAGATTTGCTTTATTTAATGATGCCAAACAGCACCAGGCAGATACCTGAAACGCTGAAAAACCAAATGTGCCAAATAGGCCAGATCTGGCAACCTTAACTGCTATGTGCTTCTACTGCCCCCATGTGATAAAAGAAAACCAATTCAGGATCACAGAGGAGATTCAGGATCATCAAAGTCCAACTTTTAAGCACATGCACCCCATGTCTCACAGGTCTGCATCTGAAAAACAACTGCTCACAATTACAGGACAGTAAAATCTATAAGACTATGACAGCTATCTTAGAGAGAACCCAATATTATAAGTACTGTAAAGTGACATTGAAAAGACAATGTTTTCTTTCATGTTAAAACAGACAATGTTTACTTACATAATGAGTAAAAAGACAGATCACTGATGAAGATTCATCTGTGTAAAAAAAAAAAATTGACATTGAACATGTGCATTTTTTTATTGTCAAACTGAAAATGTGGCAACTGGACGAAAGGCTCTGCTCACTCAAAAACAGCTTCCAGTATGAGGAGGAACGTTTGAACCTGCTTGTCAGAAGGTAACACATTAAAATAGAATAAATTAAAGAATAAAAGAATTACAAAAGATCCTTGGTATGTCTAAAGGGAAAATTCTACTTCTGCGTCGAACTGCGGGTGCGAGCATTTATGGTTCTGCGTCTGATTGTGTGGTACTCTACCGAAACACTAGACGGCAGTGGCGTGCTTTGTTAACACGGAAGTAATAAAAGAAGAAGTAGTAGTGTTTACATTCTCTGAAGCTCGTGTTCTGGGATGTTTCTCACCATGAATTCAGTGACAGCTGGTAGTCTTTATAATTTGGGGATGAAGTGTCCTACAAATCAATGTATTTGATTGATATGATACTATATATATTTGATTCTTTGATCTGCTCCGTTGTCTTTGCGATCGGCGGACATCAACCAGATACAGGTAGGAGGAAATACGAAGCGGGCCAATCACCGTTCTTGCAGTCTTGCGTCGCCCTATGCGTAGTTCCATTTTTGGATAGGTGCACGTAAGCTACGGCGACAGCCTCTGCGGGCTACACCATAACGACGGCGTAGGTTGGACGCAGAAGTATAATTTCCCCTTACGTCTTACGCAGAGGTTATCTGTGAGGAGGAACTACTGCTGCCAGAGCTCTTGGTCTTCTGCCCTCTAGTGGCGCTGGGCTGCCGCTGCACTCTCTGGCCAGAGACCTCTCTGCTCTTCTCACTGTGGCTCACTCCGGCTTTACTGCGCACTGCCGACACAAAACAACAGGACACACAAACGATAGGATGAGAGGAATGGTAGAAATGGTAAAAAATGAATAAGTGTTTAAGAACGTTGCTTCACAGGTTCCAGGCAACACGGTGACTTCACAGATGGACCAAACCTCTAATATGATGGTTAAAAAAAAAAAAAAAGATGGAAGACTACGGCATGAGAACACTTTGTGTCAGAAGGATGACAGACAGCAGGATTAGTTATAACTGTCATTTCACATATGGAGGAGAGGCCATTTCCAATTTCTCACCTTCTTTTATTTAGTCAAAAGCATTGCATTCAGTAGTACACATCCACAAATATTGCACACCTGACTGTAGCATGAATCTTAAAGTGACTAGAAAGTGTTAAGCCGAATATTTACACATTCTACAATAAAGTCGTTCAAGTTATTTGTGTCATATTTATTGATAATTCAGTGGTTTTAGAAACGTTCACTAGTGTCCCGTTTATTTCAGATAATTTTTGTCAATATGCCTCTCACTAGATAACACTGTTGAAATCAACAAGTATTCTACTACCTTGATGAATCTGCACTCGTCATGCAGGTCTGCCATCATATCACTAATGAGGCAAATGTTTATCTATGCAAATGAAAGTTGCAAAACAGTTACAGTGTCACCAAGATAAAGGGCATGGGCACCATAGTAAAAACTTAAAACAATAATATCATAGATCTATTGGCAGACTGGGACATGTAGCTTCTAACCAGGACTGTCCCACACAAACTGGGATATCTGGGCATACTCAAATGTTAGCCATTTGTTGTACATACAACCATATGCCTGGCAGCTCCATTTACTACAGTTGGTGATGCATTGCAATATCATCAAATGCCAACAGTGTTTTGTAAAATATCAACCAACCTCAGCTAAAGATGGTTCAGATATTATTTGGGGGAAAGACCCTACAATATGTTTACAAGGAGCATACTGCTCCATCAACACCTATAAATTAGATGGGATCAATCAGCCAGGTTCCGTCAAAAACTCATAAAGCCACCAGTAAGTTAAAGATATTAGTCGGTTAAGTAGTGAAAATATGTTCAAAGGTGGTAAAAGTTTGTGATTTTTCTCTTTTTACTTTCTAGCCACTTTAAACGAAAAATACAGAGTGAATATGTCCACCTGTATGTGACAACATGACAATGATGAAGTCTGACAACACCCAAGGGCAGGCTCTATCTCTCTAGTCCACACACATGCAGATACACATGCATACACACAGGCTCCACTCCTCGGCATAATCATGGAATGAAGAAAACACAGCATGTCATTCTGGCTCAGTCCTACTTGGTGTTACAAGTACATGTACACAACACTTGCATCTAAAAAGAACGGCAAGCAGGCAGATAGACGGAGACGCAGGACACAGTGCAGCAGAGGGGACCTTGAGAGTGAGGAGAGCTAGCGTCTTGGGGGCCGTAGACCACAATCTTAGTGTTGACCCTTGTGGCTCTGGGGCCAGACGCCGAGGGGGGCGCTGCAGGAGGCTTGGGGCTCTTGCTAGAGACCAAAGTATCCTCTTCTTCAGGAAACAAAAAGGCACACACAAAATACGATTCAAGGGGATAAGAGAGGAATTAGAAAGCAACGTGACATTTGTCTTCAGTTCCATTTCCATTTAAGTGGAAAACAACACTATCAGGTGAACTGAACAGGGAACTGAGTTAGTGGGGGGGGGTTAGGTGGTGCGGTTGCAGGACAAGAACTTCTAGTGTAAACAGCAGTGAGGGATGTGATTGTTTCACATGCCTGAAAGGGGAAGTGGGAAGCAAAGAGTACAGGAAGAATGGCTGGAAGAGGCTGAAAGGCAAGGTCCATCAAAAAGACATTAAAACAATTCTGAAAGCTATAACCAGCTGACAGCAGGTTCTTAGCAGATCACAGGTTACCTGGAGCTCTTTACACTTTCATATTGTAGAGAGAATCTATGCTCAAACATCATGCAACCTTTAATCAGTTGTAGATGATTGAAACATCTCGGCATAACACTCAGCACATCAAAAATGTCTCGTCTTCATTTTTAGAACTTTAAAATTGCTTAAAGTGATTTTGTTAAAAAACAAAACAAAAAAAAAAACACGTCAGTGTGCAGGATTTACCGAGTTTGAGTAAGGTTTTCACTAATATTGTACCTCATGGACCAAAGATTACTCTGAGCATTAAAATATCTTCTTTATAAGTCAATTTTAGATGCCTCTCTCTTAAGAAATTCATTGCAACCTCTGCGATTTGGAAATTGCAGAAATTCATATTGGGATTTTGATTTTTTTTCTTTTCTTCAATTAACTGTTCATCTCTAATGTGTGATCAAGGTGGTAGAAGAACACAAATGCCTTACTCAAGTAAAAGTGCAAATAATCATCTAAAAATATACTCTGGTAAAAGTTGAAGCACCATTTCAAATCCTTAGTATAAGAGTACATGGCATGGTCTTACTTGAAGTATAAAAGTAAACGTAGTCCTCTAAAAAAAAAGGCATTTCTAATGTACTAGCCTGGTTCTGTGTTGAGTGTTACTCTGGATCACAGATGAGAAAGAGTCTGCACAAGCAGCCAATCACATTTAGCATTTGATCAGTTGCTGAAGCTCATTGGCCATGCAGTCGATAAGCAGTGTTTGATGTTTGAGTGTAATATTATAGCTGTGCCACCTTGACTTCAGACACTAACCTCTGTGCTCTGTGGGTGCTGCGGTGGTACTGGCAGGGTGGGAGGCAGCTGAAGCCTCTCCGCTACAATCAGCTATCCTTTGGCCCGCGCACATAGCCTTCAGAGTCTGGAAGACTGCCTGAGGAGCCACATTCATCTTCAGCAGGTCCACTATGATCCTGGGAGGGCAAGAAGACGAGTGGGAGAATGTGTTTTCTCTCTTTACCTCAGATATAATACAGTCACATGTTTCTCTTGGTTATCTTCACACTTACTTGAAGACCTCCTGGTCCACAGTGATGCCTGCTGCCTGAGTTAGTTCAAACAGCTCACTTTCCTCTGCGTTGAGGATCTTCTTTTTCTTCATGGCATATTTTTGCACATTACTGGTTACCACTACCGCGGGGGAGTCGGGCGCGGTGGGCAGCGGCCCGGGCTGCTGTGCTTGTTGAGCCATCGGTAAAGGATACCTGGCGGTGGGAAAGAGGAATGAGAAGGAATGACGTTATTTCAAATACAAAAAAATAAACAGTTATCCATAGAAATACGACTGTGCGGCTTCCAAGTGAGCTGCCCGCCCAGAGGAAGACTGGCTGACTTGTTTCGACTTCCTCTGAAAACATTACAGAGAGGCCTCGCATTTTATTCCACACGAACCGCATCTATCCAAAAACGAGAACATGCCAAGCGACCGTTTTGCTTAAACTGCTAAAATGTAAAATAGACATTTACCTAAAATGCGGCGGTGGCCGCAGTGTTGTGGAACGGCCCCTGAACTGTCCCTCCGCGCTCGGCAGTTACGAACAAGGCAGACGCACAAACATTACGTCATCAGTATGAGACAGCTTTATATAGCTATTATAATATAGCTTATACAGTTTTATATGCTTGACAGAGCCACTGAGATATAACCATGTGTTATGGAGGGACAGTAGTGTGCAGGTTTTCGTTCCAAGCAAAGACTACACCAGGTGATATCACGTGGTTATTAATTAACACACCTTCAGCCAGGGAGGAGGAACTAATCAGTGAATCACCTGGTGTAGTGTTTGGTTGGAATGAAAACCTGCAGACACTCCAGTACTATCGGCACATGGTTGCCTATCCCTGGCTTAATTTCTACTTGCATACAACTTTTGCTTTTTCAATCTGAGCTTTTTCAAATGTAATGCAAGACATTCCTTTCCATTTGAATTTGAACAGCATAAGAGTATGAAATTATAGTGTAAATTGACTACCTGCTGACTGTTGAAAGCTTTGAGAGAAACATCTGACTCTACTTCTGCAGGTGACTGGGTTTCCCGTGAAGCCTGAACAGCAAAAGTATGTATGCAGACTGACCTGGTCACATATGTGCAAGAGAAGCACTGTAGTAGCCTACTGGGAACCCAAGGACATGAAAGTCTCTCTGGACAGTCTGGTCTCTAGACAAAGACGACAGTAAGTTGCTGGGGATGCAGCAGCAAGGCACAGCGATTAATTAAATGGAAACTCAGTGTTCACTAGAGACCAATCCAAATGTTTTGAATTCTATGTACTGCAGGCAGGTCTGACCCATAAAGACAGTGGGATCCAAAATATTGCACTGCATGCATGCAGACAGTACCAGAAAGGAAAAATGATCATAAATTGTCATTAAAGATTGATCACTCTGAGATACAGAATCTATCCTTTTCCAGTGTTTTTGCTCCCTCCAAGTGGCATATTAAAGTCATCAGAGACAAAAGATCTATAAAACATAACCTTAAGACATAAGGTTTTACTACCAAGCATTTAACATTTAACAGGCTAATTGGTCGACACTTTTGTTGAAAGCAGCTCATGAGTGCATGCCTCACTAGCATGGTTGGCCCAAGTGGGAATTGAACCCCTAACCCTGCGGTGTTAGTGCCTTGCTCTACCAGTTGAACCACAGGACTAGATTTGAGCATACTTAGTTCTTCACATATGGAATTTGAGCATTGCCATACCTGGGTTTGGTGCCACTTTAGTCCCTCAATGACCTTCATATTTAATTGAAAATACAGATATGAGAAGTGACACTATGGCAGTTATACCTAAAGTAGCTAGTTTTCAATTTCACTATGCTGTGAAGAATCAATTGATTTCCTGGGCAACAATATGTCTGAGATGCCTGCCTTATATCAGTAAAATAAGAAGTAAAAACAAACACGAAAATCAAAAGGCTCTCACTCACGTTGTAGTCAGAGATATTATAAAACATGAGAAAATCAAATAATCTCCTCCGGCATAAACGTGTCCGAGGCGATCTCATACGCATATGTAGCCTACCGGTATATACAAACAACATGAGCTACATAAAAAAACAATGGCCAATTTAGATTTTATACATCTGATAACAATTTACACCAATGAGTGCTAATCGCTGTGGTGACTTTTCTTGGCTTTAGTTAGGTAGTCGTTAAACAGCGTCGGACTTTGTGGTATTGCGCATGCGCGTCATAGGAGCAACTGCTAATCAAAGTTAGATTGTTTTTTGCCAACTTCGAAGGAAGATGCTTCTAATATGCGTTACACTATCGGTATCTTACCAGGGAACTAAATGTTGGGATACGATAACGAAATCCAACGTGTCTATCTAACATATTGGACCCACTGTTGGTCGGCGGCTGTCTTGTCTGCATAAATGTATCGAAGCAAAGACGGAAGTAAATGCGACATTTCGCTCTCGCCGTGTAGCTCCTCTCTGCTGTAGTCGGAGAATGGCCGCTGCTGCAGCAGGGATAAACAAGCAGGGAGCCGTAGCGACGATGGAGCCGTGTGTTCGGCACGGGAGGGGGGCCGGTGGAGGCACAGTCAAGGTTGTAATATCACCTCAATAAATAGGTTAACGTTTGTAATGGTTGTATTGCGTTATCAGCTTGCATGAACGGTCGACAGCAGGTTTGCTTTCGTGGCTTCTGACTTTGGGTGAATGCTGCTGCGTTGGCGTCAGTGAGTGCCAAACATAGTCATTCTGCCTGCAATTAAAAAAATGCTGTCTCTAAAAGTTGTATCATAATAATTGCTACGACGAAACCATGCAATTATTACGAAGTAAACATGGCTAAATATTTGCGTAATGCCGTCCGGTCCACGCCTGGCCTGTGTGCCTCCCTGCCCGCAACATGCTAACACTGTCGGTGGGTAACCATCGCTAGTAGGCGCCTGTACTAGCTGTCGCTGATGTGCCAGTTTAGAGAGGTGCACTGCAGCTCCTGCGTGTTAGTTCAGAGACGTGAGCAACTTCACTTGACAATTTCAAACGTTGGTATTTTTTGTGCATGCCGTTTCTGAATAGTGTATAAACGTCAACAAATAATTTGTTCAATGTCCCATACCAAGACTAGGAGCAGCGACCAAGGAGGGTCGAACAGCTGAGAAATTATCAGTCAAGGTGACTGCATAGGTTTTTGAAGCATCGTAATTACTTGAACAGCAGTGAAACAGACTCCCCGTCCGTCAAATGGGTAGCTGATGCTCATCATAGGTGTTTTACATGTGATGTTAGATGTGTCTTTCTTAGTCTAATTGACTCTCCTTTATTCTGACTGATTCTGGCCCAATGTATAGAATCCCTCTGCATTTACACAAAAAATGTGGAATAGGTGGCAGCTATTGAGTATTCCTCGGTTATCACTCCTAGTATCAAGAGAGTAGTCTCTGATCTGTTAATCCAGCAGCGTGACTGATAGAAAAGCCTGGCACAACTGATATTAGTGTTATCTAGTTCTGACAAGCTAATCAACTGATCAAATTGTGTATTCATTTGCAGGTGCTTGAGTGTGGTGTGTGTGAGGACGTCTTCTCTCTCCAAGGGGACAAGGTCCCCCGTCTTTTGCTCTGCGGTCACACAGTGTGCCATGATTGTCTGACCCGGCTGCCCCTCCATGGCAGAGCGGTCCGCTGCCCCTTTGACAGGCAGGTCACTGAGCTGGGTGAGTGTCCTTGTTCACAGTAAGGGGCAGCCTGATATTAAGTGGATAGTACAGTACCATGAAAAAGTACTCACCTCCTCCATTTTTGCAGTCAGATCAGGTCCTTTTGCATGTTGTTTTAAGTTATCAAGGGACTCTGGGAGAAAAGAAAATGAGACCAAAGTTAGTACATAGTGCTTCTATTATTTGTTTGATGTGCAGCTGCAAGGTAATCAAACGTGTAATCTCAAGGTGTGGAAAAATAATCACCCCCTCAGTTGACTCAACCTAAAGGGATAATACTGTGGTCAACAATCAGGCCTGATTTGGGCCAGCCCTGCCCAATATGAACAAGCTCTGAGCATTACAGTGATACAGTAGGCACAACGGTTCTAGAGGAGTCTCATGCCAAGATAAAAAGAAATACCTGAAGACCGCCAGAGAAATGTTGCTGACAGCTGTCAGTCTGGAAAATGTTCCACAACCGTTCCCAAGGCTTTGGGGCTCCACAGAAACAGTCAGAGACACTGTCCAAATGGAGAAGGTTTGGGACAGTAGTGAAGCTTTGCAGGACTGGCCGTCCTGCCAGAATCTCTCGGGGAGCAAGGCAGAAAAAGTTCCAGAGGTCACACAGAACCGTAGAACCTCATCCAAGAATCTGCAGGTCTCTCTTCCTTTGACTACGGTCAGTGTTATGACTCCGTCATCAGAGAGACAGCTGGGGAACGTGGGATTCATGGCAAAGGACCAAGGCAGAAAGCACTGCTCACTTTAAAAAATTTGAATGCTCATCTAAAGTGCCCAAAAGCACCTGGATTATCCTCAGGAGTCTTGGAACAGTGTTTTATGGACAGATGGGTCAAAAGTTGAACTTTTTACCAACATGGTGAAAACATTTCACCCAAGTCACTTTGTAACTTTCCTACTAAACTGCAAGCTTAAAATTGCATTTCAACATCTTGCCCGACTGCATTGTTGAGAACAGCCAAAGGGATCATCAATGATTCCTTCAAGTGCTGTGAGAAATATAATGATGAGTTGAGTGCAACAAAGGGATAAATATCTTCTATCATAGCAGAGTTGTTGAGATTTGACATTTAAGGGGTGGAGAGCATGGAAGCCATTTCAACAACTGTTATTGTATCAAAATAGTTAGTATTGTGTTTCTATTTTCAGTCTTTGTTTTAACTTTTAGTTGTCACATATTTTTGAATACATTAATTAAACTTCAATTGCATGATGTGCAAATCTGCCTAATTCTGTTACTGGCACTGTACTGTCTGATATCTAAAATAAAACAAAATCCACCAGAAGAACTACTTCTATTACAGGGATTTATGAACTTGGAAGTTGGAGCTTACTATGAGCACTGAAGGCAGCAACAGACATTGCTAGTCTTGCTAGAGAAGTACTGCTGGTATAAAGGTGTAACTACAATGTTTTACCACAAGTAAGCCTTAAGTTTAGCCTCTGGTCTATGTCAGAGCTATATTTGAGTCTTACTTTTAAATGTATTAATGATGGAAGCTATGCAGTGCTTATTTACCTTTTGAAACTAGAATGCATTAAAATCTGTCTGAAAACCTACTTGGACTGATCATAATATCTTTAAATTATTATTTAACTTGCATTTAACCATCGTCTGCAGATAGAGTACTTTTCATTAAATTGCAGCATAGCCTTAGAAAAAATGGTGATGCATATTGTGAATCCTGAAAATATTGCAATATACTTTGTATCGTCCATACCTAAATAAATGCCATTGTCATGTTGTGGCAGGACCTGAAAGATGCAGTTCAAGCTCAAAAACATAAAGGTCACTGATTTGAAGCAGCTCTGCATGGAAGAGTGGGCCAAAATTGTTCAGTTATTAAAGGAAAGGATTTCGGTGCAGTTATTGCTGCTAAAGGTGTAACCAGTTGATTCTGAGGAGGCGATTATGGCGCTGTGTATGGGTTTTCACTTCTTTCTGACTCATAGATACTCTTTATTGAAGGTGAAAATCTTTACAATTCTGTGTCATTGTGTCTTGACGTGTTTTTCTTTTTTCTAATTTGTTCAGGGGACTCTGGAGTTTGGGGTCTGAAGAAGAATTTTGCTCTGCTTGAGCTCCTGGAGCGACTCCAGAATGGCGCCACCAACCAGTCAGGAATGGCGGAGGATGCCCTGAAAGGCATGGGAGAAGTAAGACGGTTATGATATTACTCTGGTTTTGCCTGTAGACTCTTGACAAGTGACACATCATCCTCACGTGAACTTTTCTTCTAGTGTATAATTCGATGTGACGAGGACGAGAGCCACACAGCCTCCATGTATTGCACTGTGTGTGCCACCCACTTGTGTGCTGAGTGCTCCCAGCTCACCCACTCCACCCGCACCCTGGCTAAACACCGTCGTGTGCCCCTGGCTGACAAGCCTCATGAGAAGACCCTGTGCCCGCAGCATCAGGTTCACGCCATCGAGTTTGTCTGTCTGGAGGAACCCTGTCAGACCGGCCCACTCATGTGCTGTGTGTGTAAGGAGTATGGCAAGCACCAGGGGCATAAGGTATGAAAGTACTTAAAAGCATGTTTCATATTAGATTTTTCCCCCCAATCAAATCAGAGACATGATCAATGCCCCTCCCCCTCCCGTTTTCAGCATGCAGTTCTCGAGACTGAAGCGAATCAGATCCGTGCATCCATCTTGGATATGGCCCACTGCATCCGCACCTTCACTGAGGAAGTGTCCGAGTACTCGAGGAAGCTGGTGGGAATCGTACAGCAGATCGAGGGAGGAGAGCAGATAGTGGAGGACGGGGTTGGCATGGCGCACACCGAACATGTAAGAGATGAAATGCATTAAGAAACTATGGAAAAATGACCAAGGAGCTGACTGAATAATCTTTATTTCTCCACCAATATCTGACGCATAATTTCTGTATTAATTGGTGACACCCAAAACATGATGTTGCTGTTCTTCTGTCATAAACATCTTCTGCGTGTCTCCACCAGGTCCCAGGCACAGCGGAGAGCGCCCGCTCCTGTGTCCGGGCCTACTTTGCGGACCTCCATGAGACTCTGTGCCGGCAGGAGGAGATGGCGCTGAGTGTGGTGGACGCTCATGTCAGGGAGAGGCTGATCTGGCTGAGGCAGCAGCAGGAGGACATGACCATCCTGCTGTCTCAGGTCTCCACTGCCTGCCTGCACTGTGAGAAAACACTGCAACAGGTAGGAGAGGTGATGAGCATTGTGTTCACTGCACTAGATTCAACTGATATGTGCTGGGATGTCAATTCTGACTTGTATTTTTCAGGCTTTGTAAACATAATTGAAATGGTAGCAAATGTGTGATTTTTATTTGGGTATTGGGTATGCATTAACTGCTAGAGATCTTAATGTATTCACGTTGTTAATGTTAGAAATCATTCATTTGAAATAAATTCCCCTACAGCATTTGCAAACTATTATAGTTTACAATATCCATATAGATGCTTCTGTCATCCTCCACTGCTTAGTGTGGTTCTCTTGTGTAATATCGGTTATTCCTGTTGTATGCATGTGAGGCAGAGTGAGTGATGGTGTTGTACTAATAGTATCAGACTCTTATATCTTGTGCTTTGAACTAGTTGTAAAAAGTTGCAGCATAGTTGCATAAAGGTAGAAGATGATGAATAATTTCTAGGATTTGCAGATTTATGTCTATCTACATATTCAAAGTTATTCAATTGATATTTACAGATAAAAATATATAGAATAAGTTGGTTGTCTTACGCCTAGTTTTCAGCTGGGATAGTTCTTCTTTACTGAACAATAACAGGATAATTCCGGTTAATTTCAGCCTGGGCCTTATGGTAATTTTTTTGCCATCATAGTGATTGTGTTCAAAATTTTGTCTCTTACTTCATTCTAGCTTTCATTGCTCCACTTTTCTTCAGGTTTCAGGTAATGGAAAATCGGATGTAGGCAAGTCCATTTCAGTGTGAGTGTTATAGGGAGGTTAAGCAGAAGTCTTGCTAAACCCACATCCAGTATAGAGCTGCTAGCTATGCTAGCGTGGCTAATCATTGATGCCAAGAAGTAGATCTTCATATAATCAAATGACACAATATACTGCTCTGTCCCCTTAAATTTTGTATGCTCCGCATCATTAACAAATAAACAATGTGTGATTTTTCACTGTGTTTTCCAAAAAATGCTGTAGGTACAGACAAGTCACAGCTTTGTGTATCGGATGCAGCTTTAGCAGCCATCCTGAAGTTCTCTGTTGATGCGTACTGGGAACCAAAACTTCATCTATCGTCCGGGTTGCCAATGTTGGGTAGATAGGCGAAAGTAGACTTACCCCATTGACCTGGTGTGTTTTATACCTGATTGCGACCATTATAATGCAAAAAATAATTGCTGGTTATATAGATTTACATTGGATGTCAAGCAGAGGAAGAGATGGATTCATTAAGTGTATGATGGGAAATGAAGTTGTACTCGATGTTCAAGACATCAAATCTTGTGTATTTGTGGTTGAATTGCCCTCAAATTCTGTAAGTGGGAACATATCCCAAAATCCTGTGACATTGTTGGGAAGTCAGAACAGTACATTGCATAATTTGCTTATATTTTGCAATTTATGCTGTATAAAGTAGGAAGGTCTATACCGGATGTGATGTTGACTTTACCTCCCTATCGTGTTGAAAAGATGTCTTTTTTTTTATTTATTTTGAGCTCTTTACAATATACAAACACACAGAAAAAAATTGTAAGAACAAAACACATAAACACCTCCCTACACCCACACAAACAAAGAGCCAGATTACAAATCAAATGTATAACATTGTCCATGCGTGCTAGATTAGTCCTTGTCAACCGTGTCCGTAGCTGCCAGAACTGAGTGTGTCCACCACATCCAAAATTGTCCTGAGGTCAGAGGAAATCATACATAACCATGGTCAGAGGATGACCAGTGAACATGCAATGGAATAATAAATCCAAAGTAGATTAGATCAAGATAAACAAATTAATTGTACAATGGGGCATAGTCATCAGCGCACACATCAAACACCCCGCCCCCTTATATGATCAATGAAGGGTCCCCAGATCTTCAGAAACCTCGAGTGAGAGTTAGCTGTGTGTACCTTATCTCCTCTAAATATAAACAGGAAACCATGTCATTAAGCCAATTCTTGAAGCGAGGAGGGGAGGCTGATTTCCACTCTCAAAATAACCCTTTTAGCAATAACCATGCCAAACATGAGAGCCTGCTGGGTCTCGTATGGTAGCTCAAAGGCCCTCTCAGAACATGAAAAGATGTAATTTCATCGCGTTTTGGGTTCAACTGTTAGAGTTTAGCCTGATATTCAGACTGAATGGCCACCAGGCTAGTTGGAGCTTGGTTTGGCCCTGGAGTGTGTATTGGAGAGCAGCGCTTCAGGTGAACTGAAGGTACATAAAGGTCTGCAGTGAAGTAAGTGACGAAATACACAATCAATCCTCATGATGGCAAAAACTAGGAAAATAAGGCCCAGGTTGAAAATAACTTGAATTGTCCTTTAATTACACTATTTCAAGTAAAATGTTTCCCAGTTAAAGGAAAGGTTTGGAATAGGGGGGTTATATTACTGGAAACAATATGCATGCAATGCAGGGTTATTTGTTTAGCTGTTTTTATCCTCTGTTCTGTTGCAGGACGACTGCAGAGTTGTGCTGGCGAAGCAGGAGATCAACTGTTTGCTCGAGACACTTCAGAAGCAGCAGCACCAGTTCACTGAGCTGGCAGATCACATTCAGCTGGACGCTGGCATCCCCGTCACCTTCACTAAGGTACACACACACACACACACACACACACACACATCATGTTTACTCCTCGGTGCAGCTGCCTAGAAATTTGCATTGAGGCCAAGTGGAAACTTCTCACTCAAATGTAAAGGGCTTGAGTTTGTTCCAGTATATACTGTAGCACTACAGTCAAAACATGTTGTGTTTTGCAGGACAACCGGGTCCACATTGGTCCAAAGATGGAGATCCGCGTAGTAACTTTAGGACTGGATGGAGCTGGAAAAACCACCATCCTCTTCAAGCTGAAACAAGACGAGTTCATGCAGCCCATCCCAACCATCGGTAAATACATTCATAATAACATCAATTCATGTTGTATTGTTGTTTTCTTTAGGTTTCTTTTTTTTTTTAACTCAATGTTCTTTTTTTCAAGGTTTCAATGTGGAGACAGTTGAATACAAGAACTTGAAATTCACCATCTGGGATGTGGGTGGAAAACATAAGCTCAGACCTCTCTGGAAACACTACTACCTGAACACACAAGGTATCTCCCATGCTTTACTTACTAGTTTAGATATGATTTGTTAAAACACAGAAAGAAATAAAACTGCTAATTTGTGCAGGTGATACAAAAAAGCCATCTCACAAACAGCAAATCAAGATAAGTCACGACAATTGAATCAAAAAAGAGAAACTACATGACAACAAAATAATACGACATCGTATGAATAATATGAATGTTTTCTAAATTGTCTTTCTATATATGTCACTGACATATTCCCTATTGACATATTCCCCCATTATATATCCACATTGACTCAACTCTGCATTTTGATGGGCTACAAAATTATTCCAAAATGTGGATATTTGGAAATTTCTGTGACCTCAACCCACATCTTACTACATTGTCAAAGTTTTTGGACATTGAATAACATGCATAATTTTTTTTTTAATGAATTATATCCTTGATTTCAATAAGTAGAAATAGCCCCACGGGCTGCAAAACACTATTAATTTGATGGTCTGGGGCCCGGCCCGGGACCTTTGTCGCATGTCATCCCCCCTCTCTCTTCCCCGATCCTTGTCTCTAACAACTGTACTGTCTAGTAAAGCAGAGATGCCATAAAAATTATCTTTTAAAAAATTGGGTGAATGTCTGTTTGAAAATGATCTTGTTTTGTTCTTTTTTTCCCCCAATTCTCAAACTAGTTTCATAAGTTCATTTTATTGTAACAGAATATAGAACACTTTTATGACTTTGCAGCACATTTAAAAATTCATGGAGGAGGCATTTAATAATTTCTAACCCCACTGAATGGTGGCTAGTTTTGGTGACAGGTTTATGTTGAACCTCTCCTTGCTATCTCTTGTGCGTGTGCAGCGGTGGTGTTTGTGATTGACAGCTGTCACCGGGACAGGCTGATGGAGGCCCACAGTGAGCTGGCCAAGCTACTAACAGAGAAGGAGCTGAGAGATGCCTTATTGCTCATCTTCGCAAACAAGCAGGTACTGCACAAAAATCCCATGCCATACATTGTGCAAGAACAAATTACAGTGAGACAGCTTATACTCTCATACACACAATACAGCTGAGGAATCATAGGATAGAGATGCAGCATCTCAGGGTGAATATTTGTAATATATGACTATGGTTGAGCTCAGTGACAGAACTGGGCATCAGTAAAGAGCTCATATTGAGAGATGCATCTTGTTGGCTCTGCAGGATGTTCCCGGGGCTGTGTCTGTGGAGGAGATGACGGAGCTGCTGAGCCTACACAAGCTGTGCTGTGGGAGGAGCTGGCACATCCAGGGCTGCGACGCCCGCAGTGGGATGGGCCTCCACGAGGGGCTGGATTGGCTGTCCAGACAACTGGTGGCCGCCGGTGTGCTTGACGTAGCCTAAATGTCTCCTCCCTCCTCATCGCTCTCTTGGTCTTCACTCCTTCCCCGATGACTTAACTTACCAAGCCCCCGACCTGAGATCCCTTCCCCTACCAGTTCTCTCACTACATCCAACCCCTTAATTTTCAGATGAGCAGGCATCCAGACTGTTGGCTTTAAGCATTCCATCCTTTTTTCCATCAACCAGATCTTCTCAGTTGTCTACAGTGGCCCTCTCTCCTCATCTCTCCTTGTACTTTCACCATTGTGAAGAACGTGGTGAGTGCAAGCAAAAAAAAAAGTAACATTCTTTATCCAGCTGCATTGAATGGGAGAAATGAGAGCATGGAATGAAACGACATCACAACAAACTGAGAGGCTGTCTTGGCAAAGTCTGTCCTACCGCCTTCACCCCGTCACCATCCATCGCCACGTGGATCCTAACCTCCAGGAAGTGAGCTCACTGACCCAACAAAAAAATTAAGGATTCTTGGAAACGTATTAACCTTGTTAAGACTACATACTCCCACCCACATGACAAAGCTAAGTTTATAAGGCAGCTTTACATGCTCTAACACCTTGCTTACTTTTGTTCTTTCTTTTTCTGACTAACCCTTTTAGGAGATGAGCTGCGCATCTGGCATCTATAGTTAGTCGACTTAAGTCCAGTAAAATGTTAGAAAAGCTCCTTGTGCCCTGACAAAGTGAATTGTATCTGTATTTTGTATCCCATATGTTACTCATCATAACCACCATATGTGACAGTAATCTTATTACCAAGGGATCATAAATGCATACTGGTCTGTATTTTAGAGGCAGTATCATTTATGTACCTTTTCCGTTCTTTAGTAGACTTGGACAGCACAAGATAATATTCCTAAGTGATAATTACAAAATGACTATTTACAGATGGCCTCCAATGAAATCCAATATATTTGCAGGTAGTTGAGATGGACATGTTGTTTGCTCAGTTCAGTATATTCACTAAGGGGTAAATGAAGCCAGAGGGCTTGCCTCCAGCTGGCCAGATCAATGCCTGCTCTATGGTTTTAGACTAACGGTCAAATATCCTGATTTTGGCTGCATTCTCACTCTGCCTTGATGTCTTATGTAAGCAATAGGAATCGATGTTTTATGGGGAACACTTTGCATCTTTCAGTTTTCTGTACAAGTTTTTGAGTGTATGAGCTTATTTAATGCCACAGCTGGTCTTGACATGGCACACCAGTTGGGTTTTGGGTTGATGTATGTACATTGTTTCGGTTTGAATGTAGTGTTTCTGTTACAGAACAAACAGTTTACTGAACTTATTTATGCGTGGGAAGGGGGAAGTTACTTTGAAATGAGGCTGCTGTGAGAAATGAAGAGTTTATATGCGCCAATTCTGCCTCCATTTTGTGGAGTATCTTGCACGCAGGATTCGTCGAATGCACTTGTCTGTTGCCTCAATACATCTTGTCATTTGGAAGCAAATGAACTATCTGCTGTTTCTTAGTAGACTCCAAGTATTAACCTCACTGCAAAAATGTCTTGTGAAAACATCTATCTCATGAGTCCTGTTTTATCTGTCTGGAGTGCTTATGACAGGTTACACCTTTAATTAACAGACTTCAGTATCAATTTAGATGTGAAATTTAGTCGAGCATTAACCTAACACCGACACCTGTCTTCTGCTAGTTATTGAGGAGCCATCATTTGGTTTTGAATTAATTTTTCTCATTGCTATGTAATGTTTAATACTTGTCTATGTAAAAAAAAAAAAAAAGCATGCGTGAAAAGCCTTTCCATACTTTCTCAATTTGTGAAATTTGTCCATTTGTTTTTGAAACATGTAGAAGCACAGTGCACATGAAAACCTTTGTTACCAGTGGACTTGATAATGGCTTTTGTAAATTATTCATAATTAATGTGATGCTGTAAAATAAAATAAATTGACTTTATGTGACTGGTTAGTTGCTATTTCTTTACGGTAATACCGCACCACTGGATTCTGCTGCTTTACACTCTACAGGAGACAGTGGGGAATACTTACATATCTTTCAAAGGGTCTTTGTACTGATTAATTTAGCAAACTAGTGTTTTTTTGGCTCATGCATTGTTTTCATAGTGCAACTGAATATGGTGCTATATATTACATATGTTCAATCTTTGCTTATTAACAGGACAAGCACACTAAAAACTTTGAAATATGGTGATAGCTTGTCCTGGTCTTGAAGTAAGAAATCATTGTGGAGTTTTCCAGTGAAGACAGAAGCAACCAACAACTCATTCTGAATAGGCTTCCCTTTGAGGTGTGGACAGATACAGACGATGTTACGTATAATACAGACTCAGGAAAGCATTTTTAATGACTCACAATTTGGTAAAAAAACAGCTTGTACAGGACGTGACAAAGAAGCATGATCACTTTATGGTGATGTTGATGATACTGATGTCTTCATACGGTTTGTCGGTCTTGGGGTTGACTTTGACGTTGGAGATCCTCTGGACGACCTCCATGCCTTTTGCGCTCCTTCCAAACACAGTGTGCTTGTTGTCGAGCCAAGGCTGAAAAGAACAATAGCACATGTTGATACAGAGAATTCAAAATAGAATAAAAATGTCGCAGGTCAGCAAGTGTTTCAGGCGACTTACAGTGGGCACGACAGTGACGAAAAACTGTGAGCCGTTGGTGCCGGGGCCTCCGTTGGCCATGCTGAGCGTGTACGGGCGGTCGTGTCTCAGCGTGGCGTGGAACTCGTCCTCGAACTCTCCTCCCCAGATGCTCTCTCCTCCCATGCCCGTGCCTGTGGGGTCTCCCGTCTGGATCATGAAACCCTGTACGCAAGCATCACAGACACAAAGCTTCAGACAGGGCTTCCAAGACATCATGTCTGGAGATATTTACTTATTGACTGAAGAAAATAAGCATCACTAACAACAACAGAGTTACTGATGAAAGATAAAACTACCTTGATAACTCGGTGGAATATGTGGCCGTTGTAGTAACCGTTCCTGCTGTGAACGCAGAAGTTCTCCACAGTTTTGGGGCATCTAAGAAACGTTAGGAAGCGAAGAACGATTCATACATTGAGATGTAAAGTGTACAACAGGAGACTAAAGTTATCGCTCCAAAGCATAGTCGGCATCAGAGGAAAAAACTGGATGGATACTAATAATTGCATGAGTAGTTATGAACAAAGCTGTGATGCTGGGAACCTACTCGACAGGGAAGAGCTTGATGTGGATGTCTCCCATGGTGGTGTGGATGATGGCGCTGTCGGACACTCTCTTGGGGCCCTCGGCCTGCGTGGCAGCCATCACCTCTTCCTTTGAGGGCTTCTCATTAAAGATGTCCCTGTCCGACTCTGCGTTCTTGGTGTCCTCCGGTTCCCTCTTCGAGAACTAAAACAAAACAACGCATTGAGATATGTAATAGCACAACGAAAAATATTAGCTGTATCATCTCGGATTGAACGTCGAGCTATCTCACCATGTAGAAGCGGTTCTTCTTGAACGCGGTGCAGAATATGGTGGGATCGGGCTCGGAGTTCTGCAAGGCGGGGTTGTCAGATGCCTTCATCTCAATGGTGGGTGCCACGTTCGAAGCCTTGGCGATCCCCTGGAACAGGCTCAGCTGGACCACACGGATGTTCTCCAGCTTCCCCAGGATCCGCACACATCTGGGAAGGAAGACCAGAAAAAGGGTCAACAACAAATCAACAGTTTTATTGAGGATCACTGCATTGGAAACTATAGCCAGTAAATAGCAAGACGCTATTCTGACACATTAAGCAATTGCATCACCTCTTGTTCATATTATAATTTGGAAAAGCCATGGCGCCTGTGCATAAAGTTTCTAAGAGTAGGACTACTGATCTAGGATCAGTAGGTGGGCAGGTCATATGAATTGATAAGGCAAATTGATCAGATCAACACTTTAATTCCAAGATAGCTTCTGCATCCAGTGCATGAATGGGGTGTGTCCATTAGGGGGAATTAGGAAAATTAATAACAAGCCTTATAACCCTTGTGTGAACGCAGCCATTTAGGATGTACCTATTAGTTTCCACATTGATGACCTTGATGCCCAGCATGGTGCCGTAGAGGACAAAGTGGCCCGTCTCGTCAAAGATGATGTTGGTCAAGCGGATACCGTCCACCTTCTCCAGTTCCCTCTCCACAGCCATCCGCCTCCCGAACTCCATGTCAGGCAGCTGCTGCCTCATCTGCTGCAGCTCTGTGAACATCTAATCCATAATAAAGCAAGGAGGTGCCATTAAGCATAAAGCTCAGGTCCTGTGTGAATTAGCCACTTCAGCAGTGATCCAGGCTGAGAAGATTTGTTAGAACTTACCGTTAACGATTCATCAAACACCCTCATCAGTTTCCCTGTCAGGAAGCGGAAGATCCTGACTTTCCGGTCAGAGGCAATAGTGGCCATTTTCTTCCCGTCGGATGAAAACGCGAGGCTGGTGGGATAGGTTTTGTGTTTTGCAAATTCATACAAGTCTGTGTCCGTTTTGTACTCCCAACCCACGTGTTTGGGGAACCTGAATTCGTTTGGGAGGCCAGTCCAGTATTCCAGCATTCCCGCTTTGTCAGCAGAGACGATGACCCTAAATTTGGGATTTAGGCGGATTTGGGAGAGCGGCGAGGAGTGCATCTTGTCGAAGGTGTGGAGGCGCTGGTTGCTTCCCCGTCCATCGTAAACAAAGATCTTCCCTGTGGATTTTTCGGAGCAGGCCACGGTGGAGATGGCGTCCCCAGGGTTGTATATCCATTCACACTGGCCTGGGTGAAAGCTGCAGAGAGACATGGTCATATCAGAGAATATTAAATAATGTCACGCTGCACGACCAAATATCCATTTCTGTCTTTCATGCTTATACACTGCAACCTGGGTCATTCAAACTTACCCCAGCTTCAGCATATTGATCATGTCAAAGTTGACAACATCATATACTTTCATGGCCTGGTCGTCGCCAACAGAACAGAAAAGGGCCCCTTCGGCACTGACAGCAATGCATTCTATCACACCTGCAGAAAATGCAACAACAAGTTCATTACCCATCCAACAATACATCTTTTATCTGGGTGTACACTGGATTGTACAAACACCAGAAAGCCTGAATGTCAGGAGGCCACTATCTTTTTTTTCCTGACCCACTGCCAAAATAATATCTGATGAATTTAATTCATACCAAGATGACTGCGGAAGTGTTTCACAAACTCGATCCCCTCCTCCTCCTTCTTCTTCCAAAATTTGACATGGCCATCCTGGCTGCCTGTGATGATGAAGTCTGTCCTGAGAGGGGAAAGACAGACTTTCATCAGAGACAGGAGGAGCCAGCTTGCTTGAACATGATACGATGTAATCATTAATGACATTTGAACTGCACATGGGATTTGAATCATTGTTATTAAACTTACATGTTCTATCAATTGAATGAAGTAAAGGAAACAAGTGTGCAAGGCAGTGGTCACGTTACTTGAAGCAACACTTACTTGGAACAAACGATCTGTGTGATAACGTCTCTGTGCATGTAGCTTCGCTCATACATTGCAGCTGACGGGAGGTTGTCCAGGTAGACGCGCTCATAATCCAACACTGACAAAAACAAAACAGCCACACATGTTGTTATGTTAGCATTATTCGCTCTGGCCTTAGCAGGAGTTGTATGTGGGCGACAGTTTGACGAACTGAACTCCAGAACCAACCTTTCCTTTTCTTTGTCTGTGTGGCTTCGCTCGGCATGGGTCCGACCCACTCTTCCTCTTCTCCAGCTCCTTCTCCACCTCCATCTCCGCCGCCACCCTCATGGTCGTGTACTTTTCGCTTTAAATCCACATTGGTTACAGCCTCCGCCATTGTTGCAACTTTTCCGTGTTGTCCTACGTCCGTTCGGCGCGCGCTGCGCTGCGCACGTTCTTCTTCTTCTTCTTTATTTTTGGCCGGTTGGCAAACCACTTTATGGTGCATTACCGCCGCCAATTGGATTGGAGTATGAATCGAGGAAATAAACTACGTTGTGGTGAAAAAACTCATATTCTTTTTCCCAGTCCTGTAAAAACTGAAACAGAAACATAAAGCAGTTGTCTTCTGATAGCAATATGCTCTTTCAGATTTAACTGTATACAATCTCCTCTCAATCATGTTGAGAGTGTGAGTGTCAGACTAAATATTAGTATCAAGGTTATGTACCCATTCACCTCATCTTTGGCCTCACGTTGATGGTTTGTTAGGGCAAACCCAAACACCATGCTGATGCAGGACAATGCGCTTCACATTGTATGCATTACCACATAGTTCCTACCAGACATCTCAGATCATTCCCCAGTTTTCCACTTTACTTTATAAGCCAGCAGGTACAGACAGGTCACCCTTGTTCAAATCACATAAAACAAGTAAAAGTCCCAAGCAAGTCTCACACCCGGTATCAATGCAACGCAACTCAAACTGAACTGAACTCATAATTAGGATTAAGCCTGCAGCCATGTGACTGTATTCCCATATCAACACATTCAATGACAAATCCAGTTCTCTTTATCTTTGACATTAAGGAAGGGTCTAACCTTCAACACATTTCTCATAGGAATAAATCTACAGGTTTAGATTGCTGTTTTTAAATGTGATTATGTGTTGTGATGTCAGGAGCTGCAGGATTCATACAACAGTCATTCACTTTACAAATGTTCTGGACAACAATTTATAGAACAGCTGGGACTGCAGTAGGCTACTGCTCCAAAAACTGAACATAATAATCTATCAGAAACATGCTTTGTCTTCAAAATCCAGCCAGTCCAATGGCATGGTGCGGACTATATGGCCCAAGTCACTTCCTATCTGAATAGACAGTGCTGTGAAATGTATTATGTATGTGTTTATTGACACTGACTGTTATGAGATCCTCAATTAAAATATAATATTATTATTATTAGTGGACTTTGAGTGAACACACAACCCAAATTTTACGATGTATTTCGAAGTTAAAGTTATGTAACACCCAAGAGTTTGTTTTATTACTTTGCACAGTGAAGAAATGAGAAAAAACAAATATTGGAGTCTTTTTTTTAATTATTTATCTGAGCTGCCCTCTATACAACCCACAAAATTATCTGACCAAATTCAGTGGAAAAAATGTGCAAAAAGGCAGAAAGTGGTTTCCAGAATTGATGTCAAAGGAGCACATCATTTCCCATGCTTCTGGATCTGCAGAAGCATGCACAGACTGTCACAGACTTTTATTGGTTATTGTTCACAAATTGTTTGCATGAATATTGAACACTTCACATAAGTATACAAATCTATTAAGTGTCACACTGGAAATAAGACATCCAGTTTAGAGACTCAAAATATTCAAAATAAGAGCTCTGAATTTTATTTTGAAGAAACAACGCGGAAGTCGTATTTCTGCTAACGTTAGTTCCTACTGACCAGACGCAGACACCACAGCGAGCCATCCATAGTTTTATTAAACAAACTGCACAGTAAACTAAAGATAAAAAAAAGAAATATGATATTTATGTGATGTTGTAACAACCATTTCTACCATGGCAGCTATTTGGCGTGTCCCGCCAAACTTTGTTGTTGAGTCGGCTGGATTAGTGAAAATAAAATGTCTGGTAAAACATGTACTTGTCAATCCTGAACAATTCTTATTCTCTAATTTGAGAATGTGTTTGTTTCTCACATTTTATGTAATTTACACAAGTTAGCTGTAGCGGAAGTATGTTGGTTTGTTGTTTCTAGGGGTTGATTATAATGAAACACTTGGGACAAACCAAAAGAGGATTTTAGGGGAGTTTAATTATAACGGTGTATTGGTCTGTCGCAAACACACTTGGTAAATTGAGAACTGTCTAAATAAATGACTCAGTAAATATTCTGAACAGAAGACACACTCGTGTAACCATCATTGTGAAAGTAAATCATAAAGATTAACAATATTCCTAATGAGTCTCCCCCATCTACTCGAAGTAAACAATAAGCTCACGTGTGTTGCCAATATGGCTGTAGACAGCAAAGTATGATGTCTGTCACTTGTAAAGCAAGCTAACATAACAAACAGTATTTCTTCTGTTCTCGCACTATAACGTTAAGTGTCAGCATAAGAGACTTTTTTTTTTTTCTTGCGCTCACAAAAAACACAACCTCAGCGGCGGAATGAGCAATATTTATATCCAAGAGCCACCGACAAATGGAAAGGTGAGCGCGACTTTTTGCAATTTGAGCTAACACAATATGTTACTCAGGCTCGACAGTCATGTTTATCCACCGAGAGCCTTAAATGCAGACTTCACTTTGAGAGACTGTAGACTCGTTTAGCCCGGCGGGAAGCAGAACGGCGCGCTCCGTTCTCTCTCGTTATGGAAAGTACGTCACGCTGAACTCCGTTAAAAAATGTAGCAATTTCATGTGGCCATGCTTATCTTACTCTAAGACTTTACGAATCATTAAGATATGCTGGTAAATTTGGCATATCCACCAAGCGGCACTGTATTCCAGTAAAATCTCAACCTTTCTAACCGACCAGTTCACTCTGTCCATCACCGCCCACTGTGGTGTATTTTGGTGGAAGAAGATGATGGCGAACCAGTTTCAAAAGTAGAAATCTCATTGAGGCAACATTTAATTACCAGATTCTTGAGTTGGAGTTTGGCGGGGCAGGGGATAATGTTTACCTAACCAAGGATGCTCCTGTGCCCCCTTCCATTTATCCAGAGGCGTTGTTAGGATTTTAGATCATTTGGGGCTTAGCCCAAAGAACCATAGTAGGGGGGTCTGAGGGCATCCTCCCTCTGAAGAATTAAAAAAACACATCTGGTGCACTTTGACTGAACATACACAGGTCTAGCATAGTAGCATAGCACACTTTGAAGAGCTGTCTGTGTAAGTCAGTTTGCTGTCTGTCTTCTCACTACTCATCTTTTCTTGCCTACTCGTATTTCTCTCCTCCCCTCATCTCTTTTTGTCTTTGTCCTCTTTGTCCACTGAACAAGAGACTCTCTTGTTCAGTTCAGGTTGTGCAGAAGATAAACAGAGACACAGTTATCAATGAATATATAAATGTTTAAAGGTTACTGATTAAATCGAATCCAAAAACGAAAGTCAAACGTTATGCCTCTATATATTTCACTAGCTCATAATATTATAGTAAGCTACTTTTGTTTGTTAGATGTGGAAACTTAACTTTCAGCATAACTTACTTTAAGAACTAAATGATTTCTCTATGTTCTTCTGTTAGGAAGCTGATAGTTTTCCATGCTACACATCAGCTGTAACAAAGATCTTTATGCCATGGAAAAGCCTAATCAATTCTGAATGGCTGGGGGAGTCTATAATTCAAAATTAGCGTTTGCGTCTTTCAGTGCAATCATATCATGATGATACAAGCAAATTGTATTTAAAAAGTCTGACAAAATGAGGTGTGAAACATTTTAAGGAACATTATTTGAAAATTTCAGAGTTTTGTTTAGCATCACACTTAACATTACTAAGCAGTTCAATGTGATGAACATCAATTTGATTATTTAACGTGATTTTGCATGTAAGCCATACCGTGATAAATATCGCAACAAAAAAACACACCATATGATTATTGTGATACTGATTTCAACCATATTGCCCAGCCCTCCACCGGGGCACCTTGAAGTGCTAGCACACTTGTTGTTCCAAAACAGAGTACAGGCTGGCAAATGAGTTTTGAAAGCCAGAAATCTCAGCACCTGGCGAAGTAATCATTGAGTCATTGGTATTGATCAACCTTATATATTGCACCTTTAAGACAGCCTTGTGTTTGGAGTGTCATTACAAAGTTTTGGGCTCTCTAAATATTGGGTGATATAAATCTTTTAAAGGTGCAGTACAACACAATGATTTATTTAATAACTTTTCCATAGTCTGAAATTGCATAATCTCCAGGTTTAACAAGGTATTGCTGGATATTGAGTGACTGTACACTTTGTACAGGTGAACTTCCTTTGGCAGGAACAACAGGGTGATCTTTGACTAATTTGAAATGTCACTTATTCCAGAGCTACAGTGTCACTCAAACAGTGGCCCTAATCTACAAGAGTTTATCAAAAGTACCTACACTGAATGTGCAAAACATTAGGGACACTTACTCTTTACATGCAGTATGCTGCATTATCACTTATTGATTTCCATTATTAGATATATACCAATAACAAAGGAGGAGATGTAGATATAGAAAAGCTGACAAGTTAGAGAAGGATTTTTAAGATTTGAGACAACCAAGATGTGAAGATATCCCAAATATTTTGTGCATTTACTGTATGTAGCTATTTGTTTCAGATGAATGATTGCACTTGAATTTTAGATATTTGTTTGCTCTTTTTGTTGGCTAGCTGATGTGGGGAAAATGGAAAAAAAAAGTGCTCTAATCTTTAAATGACATGCCTTCTTTGTGATCTTTTCTTAGGTCCTGCTGAAGACCTCAGCAGGTGACATTGACATTGAGTTGTGGTCCAAGGAGGCTCCTAAAGCATGCAGAAACTTTGTGCAGCTGTGCATGGAAGGTAATAACTTAATGGCTATTGACAGACCTGCTGTATTTCTTAATGCTGGAGACTTTCCGTAAAACTAAAAACACCCACCAGTCTGTTCAAGACTGCTCATGACGGCAAAACCAGTCACCCTAACCCAGTCTGCCTCAGTCTTAGGAAATCTAATTTGTAAAGCTTGTGTACTCCAAAAATACTAAACATTGTGCATGAATACACAAGCTGAGATTTATAGAACTTCAGTTTAATGTGAATATGTATGTGTGTATGTAATGTATGTTTCTCAACCAACTAATAAGCAAGGATATGCACAGTCAGTCATGTTTGATATGGGTTAATATTGAATGAAAAAAATGTATTAACGTTACATAGGCAACAGAGAATGCACAAAAGTATTTCCAGTCACTGTTAGACTTATCTAGACCCTTTATACAGTAAGCTTAGGAATCAATATTGTATGATATTGTATCATATTTCATTATAGTTTCATAATCGTTACAACATGTTTAACGTCTGTCTTCATTTGCCATCTTTCCATAAGATGTTTCTTTTCTCTAACATCCAACCTAAATTTCTATGCATGTGCTCACCCTAAATATTACAAGAAATATTACACCAGACCTCCTGGGGCCATCTTGAGCTGGCAAACCATGGTAGCAGAATCCATGGCTGACTCAGCATGTTGGTTACACCCCTAAAAGCTATAAAGAAGTGCAGAGAATACACCTTTCACATGGATACAGAGCAGGGAGAGCAGAATACGAGCTCCAGGTTTAATCTTGTGTCTGGCAGTGGGTTAAGGGGCTTTATAGGGCCATAAATCCATCAAGGAAAGGGGAGAAGTTTGATAGAGGGAGTGCATGGACCCCACAATAATAAACAATAAACATTGATAAATACTCCTTTGGAAGTTCATCAACCCAAGGCTTATTTATGGTTCAACGTCAAAATATCGTCATAGCTATGCTGTAGGCATCTGTGGTGCTGGCTTTGCCTGCAGAGGCTGCCGCTGTTGCTTGCATGCATCTCTCCAATAATGTAATTTGCATTGGGGCGATGCAAGAACTGTGATTGGTCCGCTTGGGCCGCTTCATATTTCCCCCTACGTGTTTCCTGTTGATTTCCACTGATGGTGAAGACAACATGGAGCAGGTCGAAGAGAGACCATCTTCTCCTCCTCCGAATGTTTTCAATAATGATAGACAAATTAGCTATTCTTCCTCATCTAACCCACGTGGTAACAAAGTCATTTCCAGTTCCAAATCACTATCAGCCGCCATTGTTACCGTTCTGTTTCAGTGAATGTAAACATGATTACTTCCGTTTTTCATCTAGACAGAATGCAACAAAGCATGACACTGGCATCTAGTGTTTCGGCGGTCTACGCGCAGAACTACCAGCGCAGAACTATAAACGCCGTAGACACCGCAAGCAAGCTACGGCTACACTTGAGTCAGTTGAGTGGAGTCCAGTGACAGATAGCAAACCACAGCTAGCAGGACATCAATCGCTCTGTAACTGGGGAGGACTTAAGACTGAAAGGTTTGGTCTGGGTAGGTCAGGCAACCAAGGAAGGAAAAGATCAGCGGGCAATGTTGAAAACAGGGAATGTTGACCCTGATAGGGAAAATGGCGCAAGATGGTCTAAATGGAAAAGTTGAGAATAAACTATATAAAATACAGGATATTATGCATGAGTATTGAGTAAAAAGTTAGAGTTGAAAGAAAGCAGCACACCAATAATAAAAAAGAATATAACACCTTCCTTGATGCTCTGATGAAGGTGTAATACCAAAACATGTTAGCAGTCACGGCCAAAAAATAAATTGGTGAAAATGAGGTGACGTCTTCTTCGTTATATTATGATATTCTTTTTCATTATTGGTGTGCTGCTTTCTTTCAACTCTTAACTCTTATCATTGAAGTCCAGCACCCAGCTACAAAGTAGCCTTTTGGAAGAAGCGCACCTGTTTCTATTTTGTATTGAGTAAAAAGGTTTGTAGTTTACAGAAAAACAGGACTCCCACTAAAGGAATCTAGGTCACTGCATGATATGTAGCGAGGACAGCATCAGAAGATAAGAAAGAAGTTATCAATTACAGACGAGTCAGTGAGATTAGGTGAAACTTTAATGAAACCCATGGGGAAATTGGGTAATCACAGAGAATAGGATGTAGATAAGAATAATACAAGCACAGAGTAATGAAGATTATAGAACAAATAATTACAAAACTGAGCATGTTGATGATAATACAGCATATAAAGATACAGCATCTTCGCTGATGGATTTACAGCATTGGATTTACAGTGCGTTGCTAGGTATTCACATTTCATTGAGCACAAATGGGACAACATATGTACAGTGTCCACATGTGCAAATGACCTAATTACATGTTCAGATTTACAAAAGCAGGAAACATATGATGCAGAAGTGCAGATGTGCATTGTTAAAGCTACATTATGTAACTTTTTCATGATAAAATACCCTATGCAGCAGCAGAGATGGCTTCTATTTTAATAGACAGATAAAAAAATCTGATATTAGCCAATTATTTATTGTGAATGTTTGATTACTATCAATTAGCAGTGTGAATATTGGCTGGATTTTTACCTGGATACCATATGTCTGATTATCTGATTCACTATCAGGAAGAAATAATGGAATGATTTTCCCCTTCGTTTCTCCTCTTTTCCTGCTTTCTTGTGTTGTCCTAATTAGCAGTTGACTGAATTATCGGTTTGGCCAATCAATTAGGATTGATTAGACCTTATACTAATAATCGGTAATTAGTGGATGTGTGTGCAGATTACAGCTGATAACGTTCTATGTATAATAGCATTCCCCGGCGCTGTTCTCAAGAACTGCCTCTCAATACGAGCTTGGAACGCTTCTGTGGTGTCTTCTCCACAGGAAAGTTTTGACTAGCTAAAGTCAGGGCAGCCACTGTACGAGCACTAATTGAATCCCTCATTCTGTGTGTATGTTTTGGTGGCATGACATTTCTGTGATCCATTAAGGAATCATACAAATTGCGGTTATTCTCCCATGAGTCCGGTAAATCTATTAGTGATTCTAGCTATCATAATTAGTATTATCAGGGGCATATTTCTGCCTTAAATAAGCACACATGCTTCAGTGTTCCCTTTGGCACTGCCCAGTCTCACTTAGAGCTCAGTACATACACAGCCTCTGCTCCACCTGCATGCAGAGACATTGTGAAGCTTATTTAGTTCACTTGCAGTGCTCCACGTCCAAACTATGAGACATGTCAAACATTGACATCCTAATAGCAAAAATATGTTATTCTTATTTGATCTACTCTAATAAATTCCAATTTAACATTTCTGTCTTGGTATGGTATTAACCCTAACCCTAAACTATAGAGGAAAGAAATCTGCTTATAATCATATTTTTTCTCTCAGATAAATCATTTGGCTTCTAGTCCTGATCACACCCCTAGTTTGATTATCCATGCATAAATTTCAGTAAATAAAAATGTCAAATGTGGGTGAAATGAATAGATATGCTTTTTTCTCTCGCAAACAAAGCATTGTGCATAATTTAATTTTACTGTAGACAGCTTGTCTCTAACATGGCATTTCTCTCTCCTCTAGGTTACTATGATGGCACCTTGTTCCACCGTGTGGTGCCGGAGTTCATCGTTCAGGGGGGAGATCCCACTGGATCAGGGTCAGGTGGAGAGTCCGTTTACGGCCGGCCATTCAAGGTCAGGCTCCTGTCTGTACTTATTAATATTACTTCATCATTCTGTCAGGCAGAAATCAGGTTGATATAGGATATCTGCATTAGAGGATATCTCACAAATATTAAATTTGATACCAAGATTCACATGTAAAAAGTGAGAAATCAAAGCAAAGAAACTTGTTTTTCTGCCACGTCCCAGTAAAAAGCATTAGGCTAATTGGTTGTTTTAGATGGACAGTAGGATGAATCTGCTATTGATGCATTATATGCTATGACACTAACCATTTCTAATTTGTTTGATATGGTTTGGTTAATGTTGGTTGGTTGGTTTTTCTACTTTTTCTTCAATTGTGAGTAGAATAGGGTTTCTAATGGGTTTGATGATAAAGACTCAAGACTGAAGTCTGTTTAATTTTCACAAAAAAGTTTAGAATGAATCACTTTTTGGTACATAGTATTATTAACATCAATATATAGTATATCAACCCCTTCATGTCTTCATGTACAATCCGTTAACTTTATTCTCACAGATCTCACAGATGAAATGCCTCTCAAATATGTTTTTCTTTGCTGCCACGTTTAGGATGAATTTCACTCCAGATTGCGATTCAATCGGAGAGGATTGGTTGCCATGGCAAATTCTGGGCCACATGATAATGGAAGTCAGTTTTTCTTCACCTTGGGACGTGCCGATGAGCTCAACAATAAACACACCATATTTGGCAAGGTAAATCTACAGTAAGAATTGTTGTGACTCAGATAAATATTTGCTATTCTTTATGATGAAGATAAGAGCATTTTGTGGTCTTGTGTGTGCAGAATTTGCAAACAAAACCGCAAGTTACATATAGTACCCCTCTCAGACCTGTGTAATTTCCCACAAAATAAAAGCGATAACAGGAATTATCCTTTACGTTACTACCCTAAGTGCTTTTTTTCAACAATCCCCAATGCAGGTCACCGGAGACACAGTTTATAATATGCTCAGATTAGCAGAGGTCGAATGCGACAATGAGGAAAGACCTTTGAATCCCCACAAGATAAAGACTACTGAGGTATGTCCTATGCCATAGCACAGTCCACTTACTTGACTACTTTATATATTATCACATCTGCAATTCAAATCACTGATGTAAAAATCTATTGTGTCTTCAAGGTGTTACATTCTCCTTTTGATGACATCGTTCCTCGTGAAATTAAGAAAGCCAAGAAGGACAAAGACAAAGAGGAGGGAAAGAAATCACAGTCAAAAGCCACCAAGTGAGTGCTCTGTCTTTGTGATTGCACCAGACTCCCAATTTGACACTGTTACTATTATTGTTGTTGTTATTTTTTGCTTAAAATCAACATATATATTTATAGGAACTTCAGTCTGTTATCATTTGGAGAGGAAGCTGAAGAAGAGGAGGAGATGGTGAATCAAGTCAGCCAGGTATGAAATCTCAAAACTAGTCTCTTGGCTGACTGCCAGCTAAATAGCCATGTAATTCTTCAGGATTTAGGTTTCAAGAGTTCATTATCAATTCACTACAATTCACTGGATTGTTGTGATTGGCCCTCTCTGCTGGTGATTCTTATGCCAGTCACACTGAGGTACAGTAAATGACGATAACACTTACTGGTTTGACAATAGCGCTCTTTCCTTTATCTGCCCTGTAGACCCCATAGTGGCCCTGCAGTGTTTACCTACAACATGAAGAACACATTGTTTGACCACAAACATAACATCCACTTAAACAAGAGACTCTCAGTGAGAAGGCAATACTGATATTATGACAAATTATGGGTTTTGCTTACTAGAAATGGAAAGAAACACACCAGCTTCACAGTCACGCAAAACACCCACAAAGATGGCTGCAAATCAGCTGACCATTTTACATAACTTTGATTACAACAGAGAAGAGTGAGTAAAATATGAGCTTTAGACAAGAAAAGCCTATCTTTTATTTTGCTGTTACAAGCTTGTAATCATTTTTTTTTTTTCCAAACAAAATGACAACCTTTAGTTAGGTAGGCCTACATCTACCTACTAGCCAGGTTAGATGCAACCTTTTGTCTAACTAGTTGACATACTGTTAAAACAATTTCTTAACACAGAAAATGAGCAAATATCAACATTTATTAATAACAAAATTCAGTCAAAGATGGCTGTAAATTGTGCTAAAGGTTTCCTACCTTTTAGTCAATGTGCAGATTCAACAGTATTTACATCCAAACTAATGAGGGACGATATTTCCACTGACATTGTTGCCATACTAAAGTTGCATTAAAACAGATTAAATGTTGTAAAAAGGGTAACGGTTACTTTATTTGCTCACACATTGTTCTTGTTTCATCAGACACTAAAGGGAAAAAGCAAAAGCAGCCATGACCTACTGAAAGACGACCCCAGACTGAGCTCTGTTCCAGCAGTTGATAAGTATGTACAATAATAAACATTACATTGATGATCCTCATCATATCCTGTCCATGCAATATTAAATTGACCCATATTCCTTTTACCTTGAAAGGAAAAATGAGAAAGGGGCATCTGGAGATACAGCTGAGGTAGGTGGAACAAAATGTGAGCATAAAAAAAATTACAGTTCCATATCTTTGCCCCTGGACGCTTCCCATGGTTGGTTTTCTCTTACTGTAAATTTCCATGTGTTCTGTCAGACGGACGATGATGACATTGAAGAGGGCATGGATCCGGATGAAGAGTATGACTCAGACAAGAAAGAGAAGATGAGAGAACTCGTCTCTAAAAAGCTGAAGAGAGACAAAGGGCAAGATAAAAAGACGGAGCCCAGTGAGGAGGAGCATGGGAAAAAGACCAGTCGCAGGTAAATGTCCCTGTCCCTGTCCCTGACCCATGGTCTGAGCTGCAGCCTGAGTCCCTCTACAGCAGAAATGTGAACCCTGGTGTTTTTGACGTATATCCAACAGGTGGCAGGTTTGCTTTACAAATACTTGGTTAATGCTTTGGTCACTTGCAGCTCAGGCAGTGTCAGTGTAAAGTTGTTCTACATGTAATACAGAGAAGCAGCCTGGTGGGGGGGCTGTTGAACTGCATAGTAGATCGGAAATATGGTCAAGCACTGTGAGCGGCCTCTACAACTTTTTTCTTTAATGAGATGAGGCTCTGATGCTTTGATGAGGCTACCCATACCTTGCTATTGTGATGAGCAGCAACATTTAGTTGCACCCAGAGAGAAAGAGAGAGAGAGACGGGACTCGAGACTTTACATCTTTTAAGATGACAGTAACTGAAGAATAGATGAGCATGATCCAAATTAATATTCACCCCTACTGTGTAGCCAAATTAACAAATCTTCCTGCAGGATTGGCAGCCTAAGTTGGTAGGCTAGATATGAGGACAGAAAAAATCCTGCGGTCAAACCTAAAACATCCTTCTTGAAATTAGTCAGCAGAAATGAATGGTGCATACATTTAGTAAAAATGTGTATGCTTTCGTATTGAATACCAAATAATTGCATTTTTGTAGGTGTCAAAAAAAAGAATAATATGATTTTGTGGCTATGGTTCTCTTGAACCTAGCTCAACGGTCTACCTGATTCCAGTGTGTCAATGCCTACTGCCATTATCAGCCAAGCATCCTCCAGCACTGTGCCTGACACACACACACACACTCAACCGCACACATGCACACACACGCACACATCTTAGTTCTAGCTCACTGGACCAACATCAATGGACCTGGACACAGCCGCCAAGGCCTGCTATGTGAAACAGGAATGTTGGCACTCAAACCAAATTACTTACTCTGCTGTAGTAGAAGCAAACAGTACCCCTGCCTGAGCCAACAGTGTCGGTGAAATGAAGATGAGGGTGGGAGGCGATAGTGTATGAGACAAAGTTAGTATGAAAGAGACCTGGGGAGAATGGAGAGGAAGAAAGAGGTGGCGGTGCCTTAGAGAGTGATTTATCTTTCATCTCTCTTTGATGCTTACAGTTGGCCAGTTATCTCCGGTCTGTATCCTCTTAGCAGGTACCCCTCAACACACTTAATCAACATACCCTTCTCTCATTAGCGCTAATGGGATAAGGAGTGGGCCCCCAGTCAGTTGTGTGCTCTGACTGACAGCCAGCCCAATGCAGGCAGACTGTAGTATATTAAACACAAGCGCAGATTGTTTTGCTACAAGAACTGTAACCCAACACAGTGGTTTGTCTTGGCAGGGAATCAAAGAGCAGGCTGGTAGGTACAGTGTTGGTCTGGGACAAAGGGGGCATTGTTGGAGGGTGAGCCCCACTCTCCCACCATTGCTTTGCTAGGGCTTTCAGCTGCTCTGGACGCAAGGAGGAACATGGACTGCTATCTAGTCACCTGGGAAAGAGGAGAGGATGTTAAAAGCACTCACTTTTCCTAGTTCTGTCTGATTGGCTTTACTGATGCCGGCCTTAGCAGGACTTTTGTTATTTGGTCTTCCGTTTATTTCCTTTATGCTCAAATGCATGAGATGTAAGTGAAGGACAGTGCTCTGGTTTGCTGTGTGTGCCTGCAGTGAGTCTCTCTCTCTCTCTCTCTCTCTCTCTCTCTCTCTCTCTCCACTGTATTCCGGCTTCAGTTGGGGAAAGGTAAAATGGCGACTATCTTTCCTGAAAAGACTATCTTACATTGCTACCCAGCAACCAGATGATATTCCACAGCAATATTCCAAGATTGCAAAATTATCGGACTTCCCAAATAATGGTGTATTGTACCTGGGCCCAGAAATTGTTAGACTTTAACTTAAAAATCAGTCAAGTTATATAAAGAGTATATAGAATTTTGCTGTCTGTCAAAACATATCCTGTTTACAATACGTTTTTCTTGACTTTTAGCTGGTGTTGGTGCTTCTGGTTAAACTTGAATGCTCATATATGGACACTTCTTTTATATTACTATTGATTAAGTCTGGTTTTCTCTGTTTGAAGTAGGCCAATCCAGGGCCTCTTTAGGGGGGTTGCTTTATAAAAGACACTACTGAATGAAGTCCCAAAAGCAGTGTATGTGGTAGTCGCCACTTTTGTTAAACCCGACGGGGCATGACTGGGGAAGCAAAACGCTTCCATATGGCTGTGGGACACAGCGTTAGCTGCTTCTGCCAGTAGGCCCTGGCTCACTTCTCTGTCTCTGGTCATCGCTTTTCAGTTATAGCAGGCTTATGATAATGACAGAATTGTACTTTCTGTTATTTTTATCACTTGTTATCACATGATTTTTTTGATGCCTAACAGTGAAAAAAGAAATTCTGGCATTGCCGTATAGAGCAGACATGAATAAAACTTGTGGATTGACTGCAATAGAGTCCTTAAATACTCAATGAAAGCACCTTGATCATCACATTGTCCACATGATGTCCCTTGACAGTGTCTTATAAGATGTTCATGTCATGAACAACAAAGCCAGACTTGGGCAGTGATGGGGTTTTAACAAATAAAGAGGCCGACCAAGGGTGGTCTATGTGTGTGTGGGGGCAGAATTTGAAGTCTTTGCTTAACTTGCGCCCTCGTTACCTTGGTCTCTCTGGTAAGGCACTGTATAAACACCTAAGATGCATCATTACTGTGGTCTGTTATGTTAAATATGCCAAAATAGGATCCCTGGTTGTTGTCAAAGTCTTGTAGCGCTCTGAAATGTTAAAGTCATCAACACTTGCACTGAATAGTATGGGGCTAGTGAAAATGTAGACGCTTTAAGCTAGACAAAGTTACTCAGTATATGTACAGTGATGGTAGGTAGTTAGTTAGGATGTTATACTGTCATTTGCATTATGTTGCATAAGGTTAGTAGCCTAATACTTTTGAATGTAGGCGATAGTTGTGGTTGTATATTTTATTATAAGTGACGAAACAGTTAGTTGATCCTTCTGGCATTCTGCCCTGTGTCTTAATTTACATTTTTCTGGATAGCTGGTGTAGCTGTCTTATGCCACTTTGACCATATTTCTGTGTCTTCACAGATTAAAGAGTATGTACCTTCTGAACTCCTTTTTAGTACAGTGACAGTTTGCATAGCACTTCAAGCAGGCATTCTTTCAGCCTTGTGGACAATGCAACTCACACTTAAATGGGACACCAGGCACTAATTATCCTGACCAAGTGGCCATACCCTGGACACTGTGTCACTGTGTATTAATTGGCTGCACCTGTCTCTTGTCATCGGTCATAACCCAATGCTTTCTCAGGGAAAGGTTACAGAGATCAAGAAAGCATTCAACGCTGTTTTTGTGCAGAATACCGCTAGAGATAATCCAGTTCTTGGCAGCGGGATTGTGTGTGTTTTGGAACTGCCAGGTTTACACATCTCTGGCCCACTGTAGCATGTCTACCCCATACGGGGTACTTGCTCACTGGAAATGGCTCCAGACAACAATGCATGTCTAACATGTGTGGGTTAGACTTTGTATATGTTTTAATAGTTGAGAGGAATGAAACAACTGTGTAAATTCACTTGGAGTGTGAACAGTGTGAACTTTTGAGTGTGAACTTTTATTGTATATCTTTGTCTTGATGATTAGCTCTCAAAAATATTTACGAGGAATGACCAATTCACAGCTGAATAAATGATTTAAATATGAAGAAATGTATAGGATATTATAAAAGTTTTTTTTTTACTCCTTCTTCCATCATGGGTAGCTAACAGAAAGCCAGTGGATCTAGTAAATAATTGCTAGGCAGATGAACCATTCTAAAAGAGGAACCTCAGTCCACTGTGTGGGTAATGTGTGTGGATTGGTCCAGATCACTCTGCAAAGTCATGCAAATTCCTGTGTTGAGGTTGGATTCCTCCACTCTAGCTCACAGTTCTCCTTGGCTATTGACCAAGCCATGGAGTGCCCCCTGAGGGGAGTTCACCCAGCCATCTTGTTATTCTAGCACATTCATCCAGATCACTTGCTCAGTCATAAGAGTTGTTTCAGTCCACCCTAGCAGAGAGAGGCTGCCGCTGCCATCCTCATGGTATGGGGACGTACTCTAAGTAAGCCGAAGGTGTGACATTTTACTCCTCATACCACTACGCTGTGGATACATTTAACTTAAACACATTTTAACTTAATCATTAATTACATTTCCTCAGTCATTACTTGGAGACTGGAAAATGGGAATACAGAGAAATCCAATCCAGCCTGGTAGTTCGTTTTAGAAAAATGATTGAATTTTTGATGAACCGTAGTCATCACTGCTATTTTAAGGTTGTCAAATTCCTGTGTCAGCCTCGGAGTCCTGCCAGACATTGGAGGGTTAAATGCGAGGTCCTGAATCATGAGAGAGTTCTTGGTCCATTGCCAATCACTTTATGTGCTTTCTTTATGAAAAGTTAATCATCCACAGCTCTCTGGGTTTCACTTTTTTGAATTTTCTAAAAGAGCGACAATAGTTGGCAGCCCCTTAGAGACCAGTGCCGCAGGGACTGGGGAGTCACAAAAAGCATTTTCTCTGCATAGGATTTGTAAAGTATCTAGCTTTGCCTATTTTGGGCTGTCTGGCAACTCATGACAACATCTGAGTGCCTTTTCTTTCTCTGCTGGGCCTTATTTTATGAGATGACAGTCACAGTCCCCTCTCCTGCTGGCAGGTGGAGAGTCCCTTTGAGTGGCTGCATTGTGCTGGGAATGGAGGCAATGGAGGGATGGAAGGAAAGGATGGATGGATGTATCTTCTCCCTGGTTGTTTGAAAAGGGATAGATAGCGAGTCACAAGAAGAGCGCACACTCTGGAGCTCCTCCAAAGCCTCTTCTTCCATTAGCACAGAGACTTAAGATAGCTCTGTTAACACAAGGTGTTGTTGTTCACTGGTACTGAATAAAATGTTATTATTTATTTAACCTTTGCTATGAATACCTACTTAACCTAGTCCGAAATGGGGAACACCTTGGTGCAAGTTGTTATTTTAACCATGAAACCTTTATCTTGGCATTAATATCAAATTTGGGCTTTTTGAGATTGTTTTGCCATTTGAAAACAAGCCTGAACATCAGATCTATATTTGATCTGGCATAGCAGGGTTGTATATCCTAATTTTTGTGAAAGATTATGACATTAGACCTAGGCCTAAATATGATGATGTCTAATTAGAATATATATGATCTTTGAATAATTGTTAAGTCTTTGAAATAATATGAATAGTCTACTTAATATATAGATCAACAAAATCGGATTTATCCAGTATAGTCAAAAATTGGGGTCTCGCATTGAAAAATATTCTTTCCTCTTGCATACATATAAGGGAGGGATTTTAGGTGTGTAGAAACAAAAGAATTTGTAGTGTTGCGATGCGAGGGCTTTGGGAGGAATTTGCTGAGCCCCAAGGTGTGCATTAACAGGTGGTGTTGGGTCTTTTCCTGTCCTTTCTGGCCTCTCTTTCTTTATTGGCACTGGGGCTGTGGAGCCAATTGTTTGGCTGTTGCCTTGGATATGTCTCTTGTTTTCCAAATGGCAGCATGTCAAGGCAGGCAGAAAATGATCACTCAGTCAAAAGTGTTCCTTGCTGTAGAATATATTGTCTGTATATACAGTATATAGGCCTGTCCGTCATTGCAACCTCACAGATCTCAGACCTGGAAAAGGGGCTCTACTGTTTTACTGTAACAATAGCACTATGGTTAATACTTATTTTCCTCAAATAACTTAACCAGTAACAAGAAGGCAGCATGTCTGAATTGGACCATAGTGTAGAAACAATATCACTTGTACATAAATTACCAGAGTTTGCCTCTTCAGTCACTATACAATATGATAAAATCAGAAAAAAAATATCAAGACCTGGCAGCCACTTGATTGATATTTATATCTTCATAATAGCCATCGAATTATTACATTATTTTGCCCACCTGTGGTTTGTTACATCTGAGTCCACTTTACTATACAGCAATAAAAATGTGAACCTCAGAAAAGGATCTAGCTGTCCTAGATCTTGATCTTGCTCCTATGGGCTGAGAAGGCGACTCCTTCAGATCTCTCCAGCAGTGACCCAGGCCGGCTCTGCCTGCCACTTCCGCTCTTGGAACTCAGTTTGGAATCAGCTATGACCCTGTTCTGCAGGGAAGAGAGAAGGACTAACCCACTGTATGTCTGACCGATTCTTCATCTGTGTCCCTAGGAGCAGCAACGAGGCTAACATGGAAGACACATGGCAAGACACAAGTCAGCCACAATAGTTAATATTTGCTAAGGCACTTATGGTTAAAATATCAGACATCACCAAGTTTGATGCCTCAATTCTTTGCCCCAGACAATGTCAGAGAACTAAATGAAGGTAACATGAGTGTTGGAAAGCTACAAACAAAGGAATGAAAGTTCCAGATAAAAAGAAAGGAAAGGATAAAAATGAATGTCGGTTCAGAGAAGCAGATGTAAGAAACAAAGGCAGCCATTGTTTGGTCTGGAGATGCCTCACGTGTTTCTGGGCCAGGGGCCCAGACTGTGCAGCTTACCTGTGCTTTGTGGCTCCACGAGAGAATGGGACCAAAACAGAGCTGTCAGGCAGTACAAAAATATTATCATTTCCTAACATAACATATCTGCTCTACAACTGGCAGTAGTCTCAATCATGTGAAAAGGAACAATAATCAGCATTGCTGGCACTGATTCAGACTTATAGCATTTAGCCTTGCATGAGCTGGGCTTTGGGCCACCTGCCAGAAGGGACCCTACCTCACATCCAGGAAGCCACGATCTGCCTTGGCCTGCCTCTGCCATCCAGTGAAAGGTTCTGTCAGGGTGACTGGACATCAGCAGTTCCTTTACTACTTAATCTAGAGCAAGTGTTAGGAAGTCTTTCATTAAAGGTGCCACTTAGAGTATTTGCCTTTTGTGTATCTCATGTATTAGAGGTTCTATTAGAGTACTTCTGTGCACACAATGTTCAAAAGTATGTGCTGCTATGCACATGCAGCTGTACATATATACAACTAATCAAAATGATTCTTGTCAAAGAAATGTATAACCTATTTAAAAGCCTTACATGTCAGTCAAAACATCATATTATTTGAAACATTTTTTTCATAGTTGTTGCCAAGATAATTTATTCCTGCAATTGGGTTGTGTAATTTAGGTTACATATTTTCCTCACACAAATGTGTTTTGAAAACATTTTGCAGCATGGCAAAATGTGTAAGCGGTGAATAATAATGGGTTTCAAATTTAATCTTCTTTCAGATTCATTTCCCTTTATCTTGTGCTTTATTGAGTAAATATGTTCCACTGGGGCTTAGTAATCTTGAAGCAAGAAATATAGAGAGAATCTTTAAACTAGTTGTATCCACTCAACCACAACATCCCTTCTAGTTCTTCCAGGCCCCATGACTGCCTGAGAGGAGGGCTGAACAATCATCTCAGTGAGGCGCCATCAAATTTATTAGTGCAAAGCAAGCTTTTAATGTACATTCTTCATTCTGACACTTGTATAGAGTGTTTTCTACTTGTTTTATATACCCACATAACCACACTCATTAGCCGTGAACATTGTTTTAAGAAGCATGGAGTATATCAGAACAATTAACGTTTGTTTGTCAAGAGCAGCTACAATAGGCTACTGATGTGGAAAACCTTTAAATGGATGTATATATGCTTGCATGCCAGGATGAGCCAGTGCAGCCAAAAATCATTTATTCAATATACGTAAGTTTAAGCTTTGTCATGATATTGGACTTTGTTACCATCACCTAACTTTTTCTGTGGCTAGCCTGTTTAAATTCTCAAACCCCATTTCTCCCTTCACAGTGATGAACTACGTAAAGAGGCGCGCCAGTTGAAGAAGGAGCTACAGGCCATAAAGCAAAGGAAAGAGGAAAGTGCAAAACCTGTGGCAGATGAAGTCAAGGAGGGTAAGTCAACAGCTCATATTCCCCCGCATGTGCTGAACGATGTGTATTGTTACCCATCATTAATTTATTGGCTTATCTGTCTTATCACAAGTATTTGTTTTTCAGCTAGCTTAATAATGACATTTGAAAAACCTTTTTTTCCTAAGTCTCACAGAGGGTGGTCCATGCTACATTCTCTGCTAATGGACACTATGACAGGCAACCCTCTGATTTTGTCAATTAGCTACAGACACCATCTATTTTTTCCCCAAGGGTCTGCATTTTTGCGTTAGAGCTTGCAGAAATTGGCGTCGACAACAAATTGTTGAGTGGCTGCCATAGTTGAACATCAAACCCCTGTGTGTTTGTTAGTTAGCAACTTTGGCCAAAGTGATTCTGTAAAATCTGCACCAAACCTCCTCAATCCTCACCACACTGCAGCTCTGCAGTCTGTCATAATGCAGTCAATCTCTGGATTGTTGTTGGTCTGCTAGCTCATGCTGAAACACATTTTTGGCAATTACGAAAAACACTTAGGCTAGAGGTTAGCTTGAGGTTGTGTGTACATTGTTGTGCAACAAAACAAAATGGTTCATGGGGTTTCTATAGAATCAGCCTAACTATGGAGGTCACCAGCCAAAGTTTACTGAGGACCACGATGTGCTCTTGTTTCTCAAACACTGTTTTTGTCTCCACAAATGCTGACACCTCTATCATTTTATAAACAGACTGAGCCCATTTTTGACTTGTAGTTGATTGGTTCAAGACTTTAGGTCAAAGAACACACTATAAAATATATGAAGTTGTACTTATGTCCAATATTTAATATGGCTATGAATATCCCAGCTAACCAAGATTCTGTTGGTAGATATCACTAACGGCATCAGTTCAGCTGCTTTTTTAAAATATCACAAGTGGAAAGAGGCCCACACCTTCACTAAATAGGTTCAATTACATGCTAATGTGTTGTAACAGTAACTGCCCTACATTGTTATACAGAGTGGCAACTAGCCTAAGCTCCTCCATTATCTTGCAAGGCATTTAAACCCTGCCAAGGGACCTTTGCTTTGTGTTTCTCTGGCAGCTTAGCAAGAGGCAGGAGTCTCTTTTAAGAGTCCCCCCATTACATTTCTGTGTTGGAAGAGAAAGTTAATTCCATTAGATGGAATTCTTAGATGTCATGGGCCAATGGCCACTGCAGGGGAGACGGATGTCTGCTGAGATGCTGTAAATCTTGAAGCTCAACTCAGCCGCAGAAGAACACTGTGGTGGAGGGTTGTTTTATCTCATCCCACTGGATAAGCAGTGCAGCAGTTAGAGCACATACATTAAGTCTCACATTGACTCTGCCATCCCTTAAAGCTTAAATCATTCTCCCAGTCCTACTCTGACCTCTTTGTGAAGGTCAGCTTCTGGTCTCATTTCACTCAGATGCTTCTCAAGCTGTTCAGGTTTTTGCCATACTTTGTGGGAGGCATTAGCGTTGTGTAGATTTGCGCTTTGCACAGAAAAGCCTATGACCTTACTTTTTTATGGAAAATACAGTATAATCTTATACATGAAATTACATATACCTCGCCCCACGCTGAATACCTTAAATGGTGATAAAGATTTGGCATCCAAAATGACCTAGTGTTAATTGAAAAATATAACAAAGTCAGTATACCTAGGTAACTGTATCAGTGCGTTTTAGTCGCTGATTGATCCATGAGGGAAAGTGTGGCAAAGCAATCAAATCAATGAGAATGGGCCATACTTGACGCAACTTCCTTTATACACATTAAGTAAACGGCACATTTTACTGCAAGTGGTCAGCTTTCGGCTGAGCCAGAAACATACTATCTCATCTCATTGACATGCTTTGTTTTGCTATAGCAAACATTTTTTGTAAATTTAATCTATTATTAAGCACTTTGTAAATATTTAAGTATGTTGTAAGTAAGTACTTTGTAAGCAAGTAAGTTGTAACACAGATAATCTATGGACACTATCTCCATGATAGCATTTTGGTTAGCCCCATTTTCATGTGCTTTATGCAACATTCTGATAGACTCTGCACTCATTTTATGGATTTGCATATTTGATCGGTTATTCCTTTAGAATTCAACACTAAGGTGTCAAAACGTATGCACTTAAATGCTTATCCTTTTATAGTGAACATCACAAAAGGTTGGCCAGGTAATTGCAGTTACAACACCTAAAGTAGGACAGGACAAGGCAGGAGGCCAGTTTGTTTCGCATTTGTTAAATTAACGGATAAAGTATAGGGTATCTGAAAGAAAATTTAATAAACCACAAAGATGATAACTTTGTGTCAGGCTCTAGTGGTGTCCCTACATTTGTAGACTACACAAGTGCTCATTCCAGGGCAGAGGTGGTGTGGACACATGCATCATTTGTAGAGAAGGAGGTAAAACTAAAAATTTAACAGGCTAAGAGGGATGCAAAAAAAAACTGCAGATGGAAAAGCCTAACTTGGACACACAGATAGGAGCATTGACTCTTCAGATACAGGCAGCTGTGCCTTTTGTACAGACAGAGCCCTCGGAGGCAGCTATAGAACTGGATGGTGGGCTGCCTTGTGCTAAAGTAAGCAAATCATTGTCAGAAAAAGACATTGCTGAATGAACAAGTGAATATGTCAGAGCGCAGTCTAAACTGGACAGCCAGACATTTTTTCAAGGCATTCCACATCACAGGGTAAGCTTACCATCACCACCTCATGCTGATAAAAGCCTTATCACGTGGCAAACCCCAATGGACAATAACCCATACATGCTCTCTGGCAGACAGCATATCAAGCTACCAAAGAGTCGCTCCTGGACTCCTATGCATCACCCCCTAAGCTGACTGCTGTCAAGACCCCCACACAGACTTTGGTCAAACCCCAGCACTACTGGCCAGACCATGAACCCTGCAGCATAGTACTAAAAATATAATGGTGGACCAAGAAAGAGCTGTCCCGTTCACCACAAACCCTACCAACTCAGAAAATGCATAGGGGTCAGAGCAAAACCTCTAGAGGAAACAATGGCAGACAGAGAAGAAACTCAACTCAACTCCCAAAGTAATGAGGACTGTGGTCAAGGCCAGGCAGGCAAATCCTTCTCTAAGATTTGTCTGGTTAGAGTCTACCGACTGGGCCAGTTTGACAACGCTGTCAAGATGTACACCACACTCATTAGCTAGGACAGACTTCTTCAAGCTATTTGAAGTCTGGAGCCACCCATGCTCACTCAGAACCTGTGCCGGAATTGCTGACATGTCTGTGAGAAAGGCAGAGGGCTGCCAGATCAAGTCAGAGAATGGAGTTTCTCTTGTTCTATTGTCATTCATAGATTGTAAGCAAATATAATTTGATAATTTGAGGTCTGAAAAATCAGCAGTGTCAGACTACATTTCAGAGCTTGACACAAATGGCCAAATCTTTCTCTTACTAGGGAATCAAAGTCAGACAGCAGATCAATGAATCATGCAGTTCCACTTTTATACAGAGCTTGTGCTTATGCTGGATTCTGGTGGGTGAATTATGACTCGGAAATGCACAAAAGTTTGAGCACTGTAGTGCTTTTAACATCATCCAGGCCTGCCTGCTTGGGGAGAAGCTAAGAGTGATGCTGGCGGACAATACCATGGTATCCTGGATTACTGATTACCTCATGTGCAGGCCGCAATTTTCCTCCGGGGCAGTGTGTCGGACATGGTGCAGATGACCCCAGAGGACTGTACTGTCACCTTTCTTGTTCACTTTCTATACATATGACTTCACATTTAACAATCAAGGAATATAGTGTAGTGGAGAGCTTCATCAGGTGGTGCAAGGAGAACCACCTGCAGGTCAACATCAGAAAGATGAAGGAGTTGGTTGTGAAGCTCTCACTAGGCGCCTCTCGAGCAGTTATGTGTGCGGGATAGAGTTCCCCAAAAAGAGGTGTTCCCCGACATCTCTGGGATTCTGACTCGCAACATATGTTCTTTTCTACTATGCGAGTCTGCTCTGGAGAAAAGGTGGCACAAGTACAGTGGCCACCTTGTGTTTTTGATTAGGGTTGCCTTTAGAGCTGCAACGATTAATCGATTAATCGATTAGTTGTCAACTATTAAATTAATCGCCAACTATTTTGATAATCGATTAATCGGTTTGAGTAATTTTTTAAGAAAAATAAGTCAAAAATAAAATAAGTCAAAATTGATTCCAGCTTCTTAAATGTGAATATTTTCTGGTTTCTTTACTCCTCTATGACAGTAAACTGAACATCTTTGGGTTGTGGACAAAACAAGACATTTGAGGACGTCATCTTGGGCTTTGGGAAACACTGATCGACATTTTTCACCATTTTCTGACATTTTATAGACCAAACAACTAATCGATTAATCGAGAAAATAATCGACAGATTAATCGACAATGAAAATAATCGTTAGTTGCAGCCCTAGTTGCCTTCAGTACTCACTATAATGACTATCTTTATTTTATTTAGCCTAACTGATATTGTATTCAATATAGGCAAGGCCTCAAGCCATTTCCAAATGATAGCCATTGGTATTGAATTCAAATCAAGTAAAAACACAGATTAGCCTATTATAGGCCTAAAGACCAAACAACGCAATGATGCAAGTCCATATAATATGCAAATTAATAAAAGGCAATTTATTAATTAGCTTATCTATATTCAATAGAGATTACAATTTCACAACTAGCTGATGATACCACTCTCTTCCTAGAGAACAAAGAACAAGTATCAATTGCCCTTGAACAAGTATCAGTTGCCCTTGATGCTTAATGTTTGATGCTGAATCATCAAGATTCCATCAACAGGCTGTCATGGAAATTATGCTTCCACCACAATAGAGCTTCCCAAGAGCTCTATTGTGGAATAACAGGGATATAGCTAGTGAGAACAAGTCACTGTTCCTCCCTAGTTGGTACAATAGAAACATCATCTTTGTTTTAGATGTGTTTGATAATCAAGGAAACATGTTATCATATGAACAGTTTATTTTTTACCCATGAGTTCCCTGTACCTCACAAGGAGTTCAATTTCCGTAGTTATTCCTTGGAGGGTGTGAGCCTATTTGATAAATCCTGTGACAATATATATATAAAGAGAATACTCGACTCCAAAAATAGGCTCACCCAGAGAGGCAAATTCCTCTGGAGCTACCTTTTTAATGTAGACTGGAAAAAAAACACTTGGTTGATTCCCAAATGGTGAATATCCCGAACAAGATAAACAAAACTCATTTTGAAATTCTTCATAATATCTACCCATGTAACTCCTCATTATCAAAATTCACTGATGTCGCTGAGAGATGGAGAAAGCATTCTTCACTTGTTTGTAGAGTGCAGTACTGTAAAGAACATTTGGAAGGGAATCTGTAATTATATTTTTGACAATTTTGATGGCAGCCACTATGAATTCACAGCTAGTGACATTATTTGTTACTCAAGCCATGCAAACAAATCCGTTGAAATAGTGGTTAACTTCTCAAATTTGGTTCTTTATTCATAAACAAAAATTCCAAAAAAGGATGTATTTTGATAGACTTCAAATACCTCTTACAATCCTTGAGAGTGATAAGTTATTGCCTGCATGATGCTCCTGCCTGCAGCACAGAATGCATACATAAGAACATTTTTTAAATTTTTTCCTCTCAACAAAAGAGATGGCCCATGCTTGAGACCAGGAGGCAGACGAAACTGCATGTTAGCAATGTAACAAGATGAAAGTTCTCTTCGTCAGAGGAACCCGACGGCTTTTCCAGTCACGAAGGGAATAATCTGACGTTGACTATTACAGCTTTGTCTTCTTTCCACTTGGGGATAATAAAACATCAAAACAAACACCATGCCAAATCGATTATAGCACCCACAACAGTATTCACACTAGCATAAATTACCCGAGCTGGTTAAAAAGTAGTATGCTATACTGAAATACAGACTTCCCTAAGGGAAATGAAATGATAAAAGCAATTATACTTGTGACTAAAAAGCCCCAAATCGATTACTAGATAAAATTCAAGGCTAAAATTTCAGTTTCAAATATTCCAAAAGCATCAAGATACTGTGACATCAGCTTCTTCAGTTATCTGTCTGACTTGGTGACCCTGCTTATTGAATTGGCCCTCTGCGTGGATTCTCTTGAAGCAGAATTACTCAGCCAGATAATTCCAAAAATGATTGTGGATCTTCATATGACAGGTCATTGGTTATTATATAAGTAACTCATATATAACTGAAATTTGACATTTTTTTCAAAACATCAACAAGTACATTCATTTATTTTTCAGTTATCTGGCTAACTGAGCAATATTTTATTTTTTTATTGTTAACAATTTGATAGTTAACAAAAGAAAAAATAAATAATAATGTTAAGTAATAAATTCACAATTTATTAAGGATGGTTATTAAAAAGTATTACCAGCATGGTTGCCATTGTACTCGACCGTCTATGAAAACAATAGTGTGTCTATTTGTGTCGTCTAATGCCAACAAAAAGATAATTGTTTGATTGAGTTTATCCTACAGGCCCATAGGCATTTAAGGTCATAAAATGGCCTTCTTTTTGAATGTGAGATCAATATAACTACAGTTTAATACAATTTACCACAAGTGTTACTACTACCACTTTCACAGCTACTACTATTAATAATAACCTTCTCTCAGATGTTACCTTTTCTGCCTGGATGCTATTTTGTAAACCCAAAACTTGTCATTATACATGAACATTTGAGGGGCAGGAATATTTGTTACATCTGTTGTCTGGATGCTGTGGACTTGACCCTTGCATGCCTTTCTACTCGTTGGCAATCTAGGAATTTTTACTTTTTCTGTTGTTGGCCTTATTGTAAGTGACTCTATAAAAATGCCATTTAAACCCTAAAATGTAAATGTAATAATGTCTTCATGCAAATAAAATACACGGCTAGTAGGACCATGCCCGAGATGAGTAATATCAGATAGATGATTAGTAGTGTAGAGGACTAGCTTGCTATTCTCATCTCAATCTGTTGTATATCTTTATTGTTGACCATCCCATCCACAGTTTGGTATGGAATCACAAAAACCCGTTTCTCATCCTGCTCCAGCAGCAGCTGCCCATATGTCTGGCATGTGCATGGCGTCCTACGCAATTGGGGTGAAAAGCAAATACACTCTTCAGAATTCACCAACAGCTAAAACGTACATTTGTGCCTTTTTGAATTATTTTTTTCAACAGACATCTCTTCAATTTTCAACACATAAATTATAGCATGTTCCTCTAGTCTGGTTTTCTCTTTCTTGGCATAACTATTGGTTTTTAGAGCCAAAAATAAGAGAGACATTCTAAAACACTGTCCATTTAATACCCACCCTAAATGATGTGGCAACATTCTTTATACCACTTAGATATTATACAGGTTATGCCTGTGTGCTTTGGGAATTTTATTTCACTGGCGCCTTGTCAGTCATATTGTTGATTTAGAAGACATTTTGTAACAAAGAGTGATATTTGAAACATCAATTTACCTGTTATTAATATTAGCATGTATGTTGCTGTTGTGCTTTCACCTCAACATATTCCACAGCTTTTGATGAGGGGGACAGCTAACTCTCACTGGACACTCAAACATTTTAATATGAATGGGATATTATAATATTTATACAGTGCATTACAGTAACCCCACTACTATTAGAATGTTTATTCTTGTTACACCTGTATGTAATGCAGCCCTTTCAACGTGAGCCAATATGCAGAATTACTTGCATCACAGCTGCAGTCTGAATCATTAGTTGGTTGCATTTGACAGTGGTGGATTTAGATAGTGGGTGTTGACCTTGAAACACTAATTGTCTAAATTATTTTTGATGTGTCTGTTGATTGATGATGAACAACAGTGCCGCTTCGCTGCTCTGGGCCATGCTGCTTTGACTTTTCTTGGAAAAAGTGTTGAGTGTTGAAAGGGGAAAGGCAGCCTCCTCCCCAGAAGAAGAGGCATTTGTCGTCCACAACAATCCTCGGTTGCTACAACATGAGCAGTGTGATTTGTAGCTCTCTTGAGCCCAGGTGACAGGAGAGGGGAGGAATGTAGTTAGAAAGGCCATCAAACTCAAAGATAGTACTTAGTGACAACAGCTGGAGAAGGTGATGTGTGTTCCTCATGTAGGACCCCAGGGCATCATCACTCAGCATCCTGCATGTCACAGGCTGCAACAAGGAGGCAGAGCATGAGAGGTGACTGGGGGAGAGATGGAGGGAGATCACTTCTTGCTTTCATAAATCAAGGGAAAAGATTTGCACCTCAAGCAGCAAGGCAGACTTCCGTGTTGACTCCAGGGAAGTGGGGAAAGTGTGGCACCCATGTTTTTCAGGGTAGTGTTAAGGGATTCGAGTGATTGCGCAGTATTTGGAGCCTTCATAGCCTAAATGCTTTGTGAAACAAGAGTAATTGCGTGGTTTCCTGGACTGAAATGATAGCCATCCACTCCAAACACCCTGTGGGACTTAAGCCTTTTTTCACTCAATTAAGTTCCTCCTGAGGTGAACTTACAATTTCTCCCAAAAAACAGCCTTCTTTCTCCTAAGCAAGTAATTTTACTACTATTATAGGCAGCAATAGCAGTTGTTGCCATACCACGATAGAGCTGGTAGTCCTGATCATAACCATAACAGTTATGGAACTATGCACCAAACTTATGCCACAAGTGAAGTACCTTCCGCTATGGGCAGGACCATAAGTGTAATCGAAATACTTAACATGTTAATTATAAGAAATAAATAATTGCTACTTAAAGGATATTTCTGTTTTTTTTATTTTCCTAGCTTTTGCCATCATGATGATTGATTGTGTTCAAAATTGCGTCACTTCACTGTAGAGCTTTACGTACCTGTCGTTTGGAGGGAGCGCTACTTTCCAATACACACTGGAATTATCCTTTAATTTTTGCACTGATATTATAAGGTTGTTAGTTATATTTCCATTTCTTTATTTGTGTTGATGAAAGAAGAGCATTCTCAACTGTTTGGTATCAATATCTATCATGTACTTAACCAACAGTCTAGAGAGGAAATCTTACTTCCATTTATTTGGACAACCAGTTACCACACCATATTTCACCATTTGAAAATGTCACCTTGTGCTGTTCTAATAGTAATGAAAAAAGCTAACATTGCCAAATTTAGTATGTAAATGTTTGCACCTTTTGGACATTTCCACTTCAGAGCAACATACTATACAGAGACTTGAGTGTGAACTCAGCTGAGCTTGAACCTTTTGAATACCAGACTCTACAATTGCTGCTTGATCATTTATGTACAAGAAGGCTCGGCTTCATAGCAGCCGGATTTGTTTGAATTAAAAGATAGTATATTCTCTGCTTGTTCAGTACTTACAATCAATACGAATATGGTAGTAAAATGAGATTACCTGCATGATGCATTGCTGAAAGATTTTTAGCCTGCGATTACATTACAATGATACTACTGTATCATTTGTACACACCAGTATTCCCACTATTCTCACACCAGCCCTTCCCGAGATAATGCTCCACTGTTAAGTAGAGCAACATTCATAGCATGGCACCCCTTAATAAATTACAGACACTGGACTTCTATGTTACATCATTTATTTTGTCCTACTGAATGTGTCATGGCAGCTAGTCAGAATTGCCATTGCTTGACTAGTCAGGTGAAGCTGTCCCAGGGCTTGTGCGTGACATCACAGTTTGTTGTGGAAAAAAAAAAAAAAAAGACTGCTACCAGCCAGCAGACTATGCTCACTGTCTGCCACTCTGTGACTTCACAGCCTATGCGTCTGAGCTGGGAGATTTTCAGAAGCACATTAACAACTTCAGACACCAATGTCAACATGCTGATTGTCTCTCCTTTCATTCATTATAGTCCCTGGTGAGAGACTATTTCGCACATAGAGGACAGTGTGGTGGAAAACTTTTCCCAGCATTGCCATCGACCCTGTGCCTTTACTCTCCACCTACATTTGCCGACTTGCTGGTCATACCTCTTTATGTCTGGTACCAGTGTACAGTAGTGTACTTCTGTTCAGTTTTCCATTTTAGGCCCTCATGCTCCTATGTAAGACAGACCCTTTGTATTCTAGAATGCTCAAGCTATAGAATTTGAAAGAGTGTGGAAATAGAAGGAAAATACCATGATCCATTACTATATTTCAGTCACATCTATTTGGTGGCCAACATTTCTCTTTTTTTCTGACTTGTGATTAAACAGTTTAAACAAGTGAAAGAAGTGCACATATGCTCCTGTTCCCTGTCTCTGTTTAGGTTTGATGGTGTCTTTCCTTGCCTGGGAGTAATCAATGATATAAGGTTTAGGTGTGTAATCGCTGCAATAATGTAGGTCACCTCTGAGCAAGATAAAGTGAGGGGTTACAAGGTTAGGGCCTCTGTACGCTGCATCTTTGTGAAAGTTGCCTCTAGTATGGATTCATGCAGAGCATGTCAATCAGAGATGAGAAGACCGGGCTGTTTTCGCCCCAGCTTTTCACCTCTTATATTATCATGTCTCCCATCATGTATGGCAGCAACAGTCACAGCTTGACAAGCTTTACTTCCTTTTATCTTTTCTCTCTGATCATGTTCCGCTCATTTTCTTAACTGCTCATCTGTCAAGTGTCTGAAAAGAGATGAAGCAGTGGTAATTTTTTTTCTCTCTAAACGTAGTCCACTTGTAGCACCAGAGAACTTGAATGTCTCTATGCAGTATTTAAAGAGTAACTAAACCCCAGAGTTTTGGCTGAAGTGCCTTGTAACAACGCATTATGTAATAACACCGCATTATGTAATAACACGACAAATTGTAATACATTTTCACTTCATTATGTAATAACACCCGCATTTTGTAATAATCTGCCGCATTTTGTAATACACAGCCTGAACGCAATATGTAATAAATTTTCCCACATTTTGTAATAAATTATTACATACTGCGGTGGTTATTACAAAATGCGGGAGCTGCACTTTCTTTATGATGAAAATGTAATAATACAGTGCATTATGTAATAACCAACCAAAATGAATGTCTTCATTTGTACACGTTATATTTTTAACAATTAAGCTAAATTAAACTTCCGGCGTTAGACCCCCCCCCCCCAAAAAAAAACAAACAACAACAACAACAAAAAAAACACACACATACAGATTAGCTAGGTTACCTATCTGCAGCTGTGGGCTGCAGGTATGTCCCATAAACATACCTAATGAGTCTCTTAGCAGCACAAACACTTTCGCGACATAATGTTGTATGAAGTGGAGGACTTGTCGCCTCCGGAGTGACCTACTGTCGGCCAAGACCACGGCGGTCCAGAGCCCTACCAATTCGCGCCGTTAGCCGGGGCTGAGGGGCTAACCCTCCAGGGCTATTTTTTGTTTAAGGGGTCATCATTGTGTTTGTATAATGTACTCAGACTATTGTTATGGCTAAATCCTTCTTGTAGTGAAAGCTTGTATTACTATGGGCCAGGGATGATCAATTTTGAATTTGGCAGGGGACAAGAAAAAACATGTAGTCACTAAGATGGCACTAGAAGGTGTATGTGAACTGGGCCTCACACAACTTTGCTTAGCTATCATAGTGGAACCAAAACCTTTAGTGTAATTTATTTGCACAGATAAAACATAGAAGTGAAATGATAAACTGATACAATCCCACAGTACAAACACAAAGAAAATGAAAAAATACACATTTGTGCAGGTGAGCTAAAAAAAAAAAAAAGCAAGGCCTTGTATAAACAAAAAAAAAACGTTGAAATTAACAGTGACTAAGTCACTGAGATAGAGCTGGAAAGTTATTGTAACGTGTGTCCATGTGCTCTTCTGAAACCATACATATGATAGATTGATATGAAATGATGTACGTATTTAATGGTCAAAGATGTAAAATTTAAAGCCCTCCATATAAAACATATTCATAGGTTTAGCTATCTACGATGACTACATTTTTCCAGTGGTAGTGCACGGTATATCTCAGTTTTTGTCAAAATGTGGTCTGAGGACCACAAGGAAAATTACAAAAAACATAATTTATTTTCATATTACCACAATGAGGTCATATATCAAGAGAATATGTATTGTGATCGTAGGTTTCAGTCTCCCCACGGTTATCTGTACGTCTTACCATTTTGTGTCAAATTGGAAAATATCAAAATTTCCTCAGATGGTACCCCCATTTGGTAGTAAAATGTTTGACAGAGCTTGATGTAGCTAAACTAACGTAACTACTGAGATAGCTGCCAGATGCTTTGTTGCAAATGGCACAATCGACCAAGAAGTAATAGTGTCTGGTAGCCATCTTTGATTATGTCTAGCAGTAAATTTGGCTCCACTTCTCTTCAAGTGATTTTCAAGCCTGCAGCCACAATGAGTGTAGACAGTAAATAAACTGAATTTGATATACTTGACAATCATGTTGTGTTGAATATTTTTGTGAAATGCTTTATGATTTCTTGATTTGATAGCGTCATTGCCGTCTAGGATTTATCATACACTACATGGCCAAAAGTATGTGGACACCTGCTCGTCAAACATCTCATCCAAAATCATGGAGATTAATATGGAGTTGTTCCCACCTTTGCTGCTGTAACTCTCCACTTTTCTGGGAAGGCTTTCCACTAGATGTTGGAACATTGCTGTGGGGATTTGCTTCTATTCAGCCACAAGAGCATTAGTGAGGTTGGGCACTGATGTTGGGTGATTAGACCTGGCTCGCAGTTGGCGTTCCAATTCATCCCAAAGGTGTTTGATGGGATTGAGGTCAGGGCTCTGTGCAGACCAGTCAAGTTCTTCCACAACAATCTCAACAAGCCATTTCTGTATGGACCTCGCTTTGTGCACGAGGGCATTGTCATGCTGAAACAGGAAAGGGCCTTCCCCAAACTGTTGCCACCAAGTTGGAAGCACACAATCGTCTAGAATGTCATTGTATGCTGTAGCGTTAAGATTTCCCTTTACAGGAACTAGGGGACCTAGTCCGAACCATGAAAAATAGTCCCAGACCATTATTCCTCCTCCACCAAACTTTACAGTTGGCACTGTGCATTCGTGCAGGTAGCGTTCTCCTGGCATCCGCCAAACCTAGATTTGTCCATCGGACTGCCAGATGGTGAAGCGTGATTCATCACTCCAGAGAACGCGTTTCCAGAGAGAGAACACAGAGAACACTGCTCCAGAGTCCATTGGCGGCAAGCTTTACACTCCAGGTGACACTTCCTAATCTTAGGCTTGTGTGCAGCTGCTCGGCCATGGAAACCCATTTCATGAAGCAACCGACAAACAGTTCTTGTGCTGATGTTGCTTCCAGAGGGAGTTTGGAACTCAGTAGTGAGTGTTGCAACCGAGGACAGACGATTTATACACACTACGTGCTTCAGCATTCGGCGATCCCGTTCTGTGAGCTTGTGTGGCACCACTTCGCGCCTGAGCTGTTGTTGCTCCTAGACATTTCCACTTCACAATAACAGCAGGGGTGTCTGCATGCTTTTGGCCATGTAGTATATGGTATATCTTGTATAGTAATTTCTCTCTTGTCCCTCCAGGTGATAAGAAGCCATCCAATGAGGCTGTGGCAGAGTATCTGGAGGGAAGGAAGAAGTACGAAGAGCAAAGGAAACAAAAGTTGAAGAAAGGTTCCACCCGAGAACAGCAGGTAAAAGAAATCAAATTGTTCATTATTCACTTCACTTGTACTGCAAATTATTTCAGTGGACAGAATGGCCACAGTTAACAATGGCCCATATCCGTTAATAATGTTTGACCTTTTTGTCTGATAGACACTGGCCCTACTAGATCGCTTCAAGTCCAAGCTGTCGTCAGCCATCACTGAAGCCCCTGAGGAGGAGGACGTGGATGAGCTTGGAGAGGATGACGACAGAGGATGGTCAGTGGGCTCCATATCATATGAGAATATAAATTGCCTTTTTGTTTTTGTCTTAGTAGAACCAAAACATTCTCAAGTTTAGTTTAATGCAGTTTGCTGTTGATGTTAACATAAACGTGAAGCAATAATAAAATAGTGATAAAATACCAAGATACAAACACAGAAATAAAAGGGAAAAACATACTAATTTATGTAGTGAGATTAAAAAACAAGGGATTGTAAAAACATCTCAGTAGAATAATGTGCGGATGCACATCCAAAGTACTTTTCGCAATTGGTGCTGGTCAGAAAAAAATTCTGGAATTCTGATTATGGAATTTATTAAAACATTTCACCTCAAAACAAAAAAAAAGATTGAAACAAATAAACAACAAAACAGTTGTGGAAATGCTTGTTTTTGTCAGTGCATAGCTCTTCCAGGTGGATGCCATGTAAACATTTCCACCCCAAGTGGCATGCTTTGCTGTTCCTAGAAGCCTGATTCATTGTGTAATTATTAATGGATGCATCAGTGAGGGGGAGAGATGTGAGAAGGGAAGAAGAAGTGTCCAATGTTGCAATGTGCCTTCATGTTAACTGTGCTGTGTAAGGTGTACAAACTACCTGGTCACCTACAGTTAGCTAATGATAAAAATAATATTTTCACATAAGAACCTCGCCTTTCTTTCATGCTCTCTCTCATGTTTTGCTATTAACGTTAAATGCTTCATCAAAATTGATAACAACCCACACAGAACTCCATATCAAATTTTGTTGCTAACGCTAACCTCACTAACATTAATTAGCGTTACCTACAGCTGCATTAGCCTTGTACTCCACGCACTTGGCTAGTTACTGCTAGCTCCGATATGTGCCAACTTTACTGTTATAGCTGGTTACCGCTATTCCATAATATCGGTTTAGCTTGTTAGCTAAAACCAAAATATAATTCACCTTAGTAACATTAACGTTACCATTATGTGACAATGCAACCCACAGCACAAAAAACTAGCTAACGTAGGGGTCTCCAACCAAGTAATGTTAGCTCATGAAATACCAGTAAAGTTAGCTCCCTGCCTGCTTTTGAGTAGCTCACCACGCATTGCAAGCCACAAAGTATAACTAAATCAGTTTGATAAGCTATGGCAGATAAAGAAATGATGGCTATTGGGTCGTCTATGGTTTTTATATGTGTAAAGTTGAATTTCCAACAACAACAAACATGAAAAAGGAGAGATACTAAAGTTTAATGTGTATGCGACACATTTTTCTTAGTTATGTGCACAATACCGATCAAGACCTAGGCTAATTAGATAGACAGTTAGCAGTATAGCATAGTGTAGCTGGCTACCCAGCAATGTGAATAGCATGTGGCTAAAAACATTAGCCAACCTAATAGGTCTTGTTACATTCTCGCTGAAGAGCTCCGTGATTGTTTTGGCTAATTCGGAACCAACAGCATTTCAGTATGCAGTTCACTAGAAAGACTGTCCATCTTCTGCTGAAGCTCACTTGACAGTGAAGCTATGGCTGAGTCAATTTTGGCCAACACTCTTTTTTTTGATAGCTATCACTAGCATAGCCATGTTGGAGTTTCTCTTTCTCAGGTAAGTCTGATGCTTTGTGGCCTGGTTTTCAGTTTTCACCACATTGAACCTTACACAGATAAAAAAAAAATGATTGGGCTGTTGTATATAGTTGTTTTTTCATATTCTTCCTATTAGGTTAGATTGATGAGTATAACTGTCTGTTACTACTTTACTTTAGAATGACCTTTCTCTGCAATTAATGTAATTTCATACCAACCTAAATTAGCAGGATATTTGTGCCAGTAGTGCTTTGTTAAGTGAAGAAGCCTGCAGTGACGCATGTTCTAAACTTTGTTATAGTGTAGAAAGTACGAGGGGGGCTACACTGGATTACCAAAGAGACAATAAAATAACTGCCTTGTCAGCGATCTTGCTAAGCTCTAAATCACAAGACACTCGCTGTTGCAAATATTAGTAGCAGCACTCAACAGCATGTGAGCACACCACAGTCCTCACTGCTCCTGGAGAGGTCAGGAAACAGTTTGGCAAACGCGCTGCTTTGTGGACTGGGAAGTTCAAGCATGAGGAGTTGGCACCTGAAGGCCTCTTTCACTTGCTTCTGCCCAGTTTACATTCTGTTATTGCTATTGATAACTTCATGGAACATGGTGAACGCAAAAGCAAAAGTTGGATTATTATAGTAAGAGCAGCATAGATGAGACAATCACACGGTCAAAAGTAATGCTGATTCTACATGATAATTGTAACTGCAAAAATTTCCACCTCAGACTGGGGAAGATGGACCTGGCCTTGATCAGATCCATAGCTTTCTCCAAACACTGATAAATGTGTGTGAAAGTTCAAGTTGTGTGCATGCGTGTGTCAAGTTGGGATTTCAGCCCACAGCCACCAGATTGGCCATCAGGAAATCAACCCTGACGCTGTGTTTTCCTCTCATATTCTGTTTTTCACCAAAGATCTCAAAGTCTAACTATATAGAGTAGGGGTTTGAAATGAATACCATGTGTTTAAATTCGAGGAAAGTGTCTGTGTGTGAGAGATTTAGAATAACAAAACCTGTAGTTGCTATTAGTCTCAAGGAGCCCCCTTGAAGTAGTCTGTCTGTGTGTCTGTGTGTGGGGGCCCTAATGAATTTGAGAGAACCCTTGGCTGGCCTTTAGAGCCTCTCCCAGCCATAGACACCTCACTGTGCCGCCCCCGCCAGGTATGGGGAGGAGGGAGGGACAGGGGCAGTAGCATAGCAGTCCTAGAAAAACACCAGTGGGAAGTCTGTGCCACTCTAGGAGCACTGTGAACAGAATGTGGGTTACAACAGGTCAGACACTGGAAGTCAAGTCTGGGCCAGAGGAGGTAAACTATTCCATCTGTGTCTGTGTCTACAAATTCTAACTCTCCCACTACATCCCCCCACCCCCACCCCCCCGTCTCTGCTAACACACACAAACTCCACACTCTCATTGCAAAAGTCCACACTCTCATTGCAAAGAGCCCCCCATTGCACTCACCCTCCCTTCTGTACCCTACCTTAATTCCCACCTCCTACTTGAGGAAAAAAAAAGTACAAGAAAAATAAATTCAGGAAAGGCTTCTGTAGCCTTGCATCATGGCAGCAGAGAGTAGTTTTGATAAGCGGGGAGCCCTGAATGCTGGGTTTCTAGATCCCGTCTCAGGCTGTATAACCATGGGCGATATGGCCGGCAGGCTGTCATCACTAAGACTGCTAGACAAATTATCAGAGGCGGCCCGCTCGCACGGCAGGAGTCCTCAGGGTCTGCCAGAGTCTAGCCATGACATTCTAGATGAGCTGTCACAACTCCTGCCGATTTCAAATGAACACAGGAGGAGAGAGTGCGCAGCACACACAGGCAAAACAACACACACTTACACACACAGACTGACACACTAACACAACCACACTTTCTGCCTGTGCACACAGCCAGAGAAATGGGCAGACAGACACATACCACATGTTATCCATACTAGACAAGGCATCAAACACAAAATATTTTGTTTAACGCGCTCATGAATTTCTTTTGTTTGATACACTGAAGCTCAATAAAAACACACTTGTGCACGTAGGCACAATCTACACACTAAACACTAAGACGCCTATTCATACAAGGACATGTCTAAATGTGATTTCTTTAGCAGATAAGAAAGACCTGTTGATCATCAACTTTAACTGGATGGAACATCAAGTTAGTCTGTAAAGCAAATTTTACTAATTTGAACCAAAACTAAACCAAACTCTAGATTAGAATATCAGTTGTATCAACAATCCTGGTTGAAGATATTCTCTTTTTATTTCTTCTAATTATTTTTTTTGAATAACTGTGCCTCATAAACCCATGTGGGCTGGGGATTTTTCATTTGATTTTCAGAACAGAATTTTTTTTTTAAACCAGTTAAATGCACAATCACCCCTTGACAGCCAGGTGATATCTCCGCATGATGCTCCATAGTAAATGTATGCCATCAGATCCCAAAGCCAACTGGCTTTATTTATTTATGTATTTATTTATTTATTCAGCCTCACCATTAATATGAATTTGCTGATCAGACGTGCTGCGCTTCTTTCTAATTTTCCTTTATTTGCTTTCCCTTGGCCTTTGTGAAGGGCCTAGTTTTCATAAAAACTGAAAAGGTGTGGGCTGTCGATCTCAAATACATGTTACCTTAGTACAAATCCCACTGTGCTGAGCAGATGTGTTCACTTGATGGACAACAGTGACTTGTTTAACCCTCTTGAAGTTATGCCTGTGCTTTCACTCCGTGCTTTACTTCTATTTCCTCCCTATAGCAACAAACTCTGAGTTTAATCAACAACTCTCTGACTGACACTGCTGATCTTTTAGATCACACTTCTGTTCCACCTCTGTTTCTCAGTCTAGGTGTATTAGAAAAATTTGGTTGATTAAGGTTGAAACATTTGGCGGTTAGCCTACTTCTGTCCTGTAAAGCTTTGACAGGCATGTCAAATTAGATGGTTGTCTATTTTGTTCCATTAGCAAAAACTACGCCAAATCACTTTTTTTTCCCAGAGACGGAAAAAAAATTAAGTAATTGTTATTATGTGTCAAATGTGATCTCACTGTCTTTGAACTGGGGTGAAGCTTAGCAAAGGAACCGTGGAATAAGATTTGTTGTACGGGCAGTTTTCATTCAAAAAGGCACTCAACTCTTGAAAAATAGTACATCTTTTATTGTTAAATAGTAATAGTAATTTTATTGTTAAATAGTAAAGTACTATCCTACCTTCTCCAACTTTTGTTCTCAAAAAGAACAGAAGATCTATTTAGTTCGTCTTTTTTTTTCTCTCACAAAAGTAGATTACATGGCTTGTCATGCCTTGTGAAATTTATTTGCAATGTGTATGCATTAAGACTAGGCGATCAAACCCAACTCATTAGACCGTAATAGTCCACAATGCAAAAACTGGGTGCCTGTGCTTGACTCATCACTTCTCTTTGTTGTTTTCTTGTTTGTTGTGTAGAAATACTGACAATAGTCATAAAACACCTGCTAAAGAAATCATATCAATGGTAGAATATGCGTTTTATCTGCGGAGTGCCTCACACTGATATCTCCTGTGAGGAATGTCCTGATTCTTTAATAGGTCTTTGAGGGAAGAGAGACTGACTGGGGAAATGAAAGACACATGAGCATCTGTTCTCTGGCTACCAGCGCTTTCTTTCAATATTTTTCAAATGCTATGACTTCTCAAACTACAGAATATAGGCCTCATATCTCTTAACTTTTAGTGGCAGGTATGTGCACAGAGAGTCTGAGCATCTGCCAGATTGCCCTCATCAAAGAAAGTGCTCTTTTGATGGTGATGATTTTAAAAAATTAACTACAATTTAATCATTTCAACATTTCTTTAAGCTTACTTGGTCTACATTTCTGTATAAGAGGATCATGTGCACTGAGGACATATTTTGGAGCCTTTACTTTTATGAAGACTGATCAAGTCAAACTCAGTTATGAAGCACATTTCACACAAATGATTCATTATAAATATACATGTAATTATCCAATTATCCATCTACAATAACTACAAATCTATGGCATCCAGCTTCCTCAGCTCCTCAGCTCCTATATATAAATGCATTGGTACATATATATATATATATATATATATATATATATATATATATATATATATATATATATATATATATATACGTGTATATATATATATATATATATACGTGTATATATATATATATATAAATGTATGAATACACTAGCACTACCGTTCAAAAGTTTGGAATCACTGACAAATTTGTATGTTTTTGAAAGAAACCGATACTTTTATTCACCATGGTAGCATTAAATTGATCAAAAATACAGCCAAGACATTGATAATGTTATAAACTACTATTTCTATTTCAAATAACTTTTCTATTCTTCAAACTTTCTGTTCATCAAAGAATCCTCCATGTGCAGCAATGACAGCTTTGCAGACCTTAGGCATTCTAGCTGTCAGGTTCACCCCACGTTTCCTGTATCACTTGCCATAGGTGCGATTGACTTGTAGGGCACTTCTCATGGACCTTACGATCAAGCTATTCCCAGAAAAGCACAATAGGATTTAGATCATGCGATTGTGCTGGCCAATCCATCAGAGACAGTATTGGTTTCTACAAACTCTTTAGTAAATTGTTGTTTTGAGAGTTGAAGGCTATTCCATGCATGAGATTGCCAAGAAACTGAAGATTTCATACAAAGGTGTGTACTACTGTCTTGAAAGAAGAAAGCAAACTGGAACTAACCAGGACAGAAAGAGAAGTGGAAGGCCCAGATGCACAACTGTGCAAGAGGACAAGTACATCATCTAGTTTGAGAAACTTGTGAGTAGTAAGGTGGCTGACTGTCGCTGTTTTTGTCAATCTAGCTAACGCTAGCTAAAACAAAGCTTGCGCCAATTGAAGTGCACATGGCTAGTTTTTCTAACTTCATTGCCTAGTGCGACAAGTCAGACCCATGGAATGCTATGCAAGCTATGCCTCCGATAGTTCTGACATCTATGTCTCCCAACGAAAATGACTGCTTATACTTTGACTTACCATGATGGTGTGTGTGGGTCTTGTCTCTCTCCCCGGAATGTATTCATGAGAATGTAAAAACAATAAAGTATGGAAAAAAGCATGTTCTGAACTTTCCCCTGTGTAAACATATCTCACGCATGGAAGTTGAACTTCAAAATAATACCCCCCCCCCCCCAGGTCTTGCATCTGATAGTATTTGATTAAACCAAAGTATGCTTTTGTTTTATGTTGTCAAATTGCATTTTTAACAAATAGTTTGTTCCTAAGGGCCTGTTTTATACTGTTAAAGTCAAGAATGAAAATAAATATACAAAAAATTCACGCTTAAGATCTGTTATTTCTTTTAGTGAAATGGAAAACTGACACCAAAAAATATGTTCCTTTGGTTAGCTGCAATGCACTTTTTAGTGAACAGTTTGCTGCACAAGCTATATGGAGTAATTTTTGTGGTCAGTTTTTGCCCTTTTTGGAACTCTAAAGGACTGGTCCCCATTGACTTCAGTTTTTTTGGAGAAGGCTGCTATGGAGTTGTGCTGGCAATCTCCCTGTGCGTTATGTGGACAAATAAACTTCATCTGTGTTTCAACTGGCATGCAGGGATAATGACAGAATTTTTATTTTTGGGTAAATCATTCCTTTAAGGCCGATTTATGCTTGATCCAGCAGCCTCTGTATGGATGGGCTGTATGGTAGTTCCGGGGACTCCGTACGGTGGCTGCCCTGTTCATAGTTCCCTTCGTGGCTGCCCTTCATGGTTCCGATCTGTTCTGGTCAGTTTATGACCCACCTCCAACAACCCTCACCCAGTCATCACAATGCGGAGCAATACGGAGCACACCATATGGTTATAATTTTTTGGAGTCGCATAGAACCTCCATACCTTCTCTGTACAGACCTCCGCAAGCCACCAGAGTCTCTGGAGTTTCCGTATGGTCCCTCCGTACATTACCCACTGGATCTAGTATAAGTCAGCCCTAATAATGCAGGCATAATAACAATGGTAAGTGCAGTAATCCAAAGCTGAAACTGGAAGTGTGGAGGATATTATGAAAAATTTACTGAGGATAACCATGGAACAGCAAGCTATACATTGGGAACTACTTCCAGAACAAGAGCAACAGATGCCCTCATCCGTGTAAAGCTACAGAAGCTGATAGGAGCAACTACTCCTCACCCTGCTAAAGCTGTGAGTCACCCCAACCCAAGCAAATTCATTGATAAGATGATGGAAAATTAGTAAGTTTAGGCATAACTCCAAGCACAGGCAAAAGGCAGGGCTAGCCGGAGAACCCCTTGGTGGATCACATTATTACTTTCCCTGTTGGACCTGCCCAACAAGATTATTTTGACCTCCATCTAGAACTGTTTCTTTGGAAAAAAGTAGATTCTGACAGCTATGGGTACACTCTACACAAAAGTTCTGTGAATGATAATATAATCTGCATGTGTTCGCCGAGATATATGGGCTGGGCTAGCCAGTGACTCAGATGAGGAGATGTGCTGGGAATAGTGGTCATGGACACTTGGTTCATCTGAGTCATCTGAGATTAGTCCTTGCTTTTGAAGAAAGAGATTCTTTCAGGGAAGCATATACCTTGCCCTAGAAGAAAGAAAGTCTTCCAGGGAAGAATAAATCTTGCCCTGGAAGAAAGAGGTTCTTTCAGGAAAGCATACACCTTGCCCAGGAAGAAAGAGATTCTGACAAGCTATGGGTACAGTCTACACGCTAGGTTCTGTGAGTGGTAATGTAACCTGGAGATGTTTGCAAGAGCCCAGATATATATGACCTGGCCTCATCTAAGTCACTGGGCTAGACAGTGACTTAGATGAGGGGAGAGTGCTGGGAAGAGTGGTTATGGACATGTTCATCTGAGCCATATCCTGTGATGCTTACAAAACTGTGAGTCTTGGGAACCCGACTAGTGTGGATCATATCATTGGTGTTGTTAAAAGCCACCTAGTCACAGTGCAAATTCTTAAAGTGATGTTGAACTTTGGTAGTACCTTGGGTTGTGTAGTGTCCTGGCCATGATATAACCCCAAAATCGGTGAATATCTGTTATTGGTTGCTCCGGTGCTCGCCAAGGAGAAAGGCCTCATGGACACTGTAATTACTAGATTGCTTTTGGACTGGGCTGACACTTCAGTGAGCCCTAACTTCTAGCCATGTGGCTGGGGGTTTGACCAGCAAGCCAACTACCAACCCTGCCAAGAGGAATCCAAGCAAGGAGATGTGTAGAATCTACATCTGCTTGTTTGGGAAGAAAGCAGACAGGCATTTTGTTAATGAAGAACAATGAAGTTAAACAAATCCAAGGCATTCTTGTCTTAGAAAAAAGTTAAAAGCCTTTATTTTAGTGGCTAATGCATGGCATTATAGATGAATAGCTGCACTGGCTCATTGCGGCCCATGCTGGCCTTCCTCAGGGTGTTGGCTTTTTTGTTACTTTCTGCCCAGTTTCATTTTATTTTCTCACAATAAAATCCCTTGGCCATTGTTCAGTGGCGAGCAGCATCTGTCATCTTCATGTGTTTTATTATTGTACAACCACACTGCTGTTACCAGCTACCCATTCCTATTACTGTTACAAATAGAGGTGGATTTGTGCATTCCTATGCAAGCTTAATATCCATACCCTGGCTCACATAATTAGCTACAAACGGTTGGTGAAACACACCATATTTGTCTTCTGGACTTTTATTTTATTTGCTGACTGAGTTAGTCACATACACTAGCTACGTATTCATCTATCTGTCAAGTGAATTTTAAGCAAAGTTTTGAAATTGAATTTTTGAAAAATAAAAAAGCTCAAGATATTCAAGATAATTTGCAGTGTTAATTAGAGCGATCCTTTCCGATCCAGATTTTTGCAATTCTATTAGAAATTACTTAAAGGAACACTTTGCCGATTTTCAACCATATCTCCATCTATCCGAAATCGGGATATAGTGTGAAAAACAACAGGTTTTTTTAATGTTCTCTGTGTCTCTGGGGCGCAGCTTCAAAATCTGTTGTACTTCCACGAACCAGTGATGTCATTGGTTCTCGGAAGAACAACAGATTTTGAAGCTGCGCCGGCTCGCATGGCTGTTATTCGAACTACAGATTGTACTTACTCATTTTTGTATGCCCGCATCCACGGACAGTCGGATCAAGAGCCATACGAGCCGGCAAATGAACGGGGAGCTCTCGGTGCAGGCAACATGGAGGGAAGGTAAACATTGTTCATTTGCATATACTACCGACATTGTAATGATACAAAGCTGGTTGAAAATCGGCAAAGTGTTCCTTTAACTTTAGACCCTTTAACTGTAGACCCTTTCACACTCTGGGAAACCACTAAAACCTATATGCGGGCTGATTATATCATTTTGTAGTGCCAGACAAAGGAAAATGTTACTGGAACAAAGAAACTTACAAGTTGAACTATTAAAATGTGAGAGAAGACATAAACAAGCTCCTACTAAAGAAAACTGGGATAAATTGCTTCTTACTAAACCAGCTCTCAATACTTTGTTCTCGCAGCATGCAGAGAAATCCTTTAACAAAAAGCAAAAATTCTATGAACATGATAACAAACCAGGCAGATTTCTGTCCAGTATAATAAACAATAATAATAACCATAGCTCTGTCGCATGCCTTAAAGACTCAATGGGGAAACGCTGTTTCACATCCTCAAAAATGAAAAAATGAATGGTATTTTTGTCTTTATATACATTGGAGATATCTAAGGATGATCAGTCGATCAAAACCTTTTTAATTAACTTAGAATTCCCTACATTAACAGAACAACAAATATATGATTTGAACAAACCAATTACTGTTGCTGAAGTAACTAATTCAATAGATAACATGCCATCAGAGAGGTTTCTGGTCCTGACGGGTTCCCCCTTGAACTATATAAGGTTTTTAGCCCCGCGACAGCAGGGGCTCTATGGATGGTATTGTTGGTCAGTCACTCTGTTCACTTTATAGGCCACGTGGCCTGCAGGGAGTTAGACTGCAGACTCTCAAGCGGGAGACCCAAGTTTGATTCCCGGCAGAGACGCTTCCACAAAATTCCAATGTTGCAGGGCTGTTAGACTCTTAAGGCCCATTCACATCTAGAACGATAAAGATAACTATAACTATAAAAATATTGAAATCGTTCTAAGTAAATAGAATGTCTGTGTTCACACTACAACTGTAACTATAAAAACATCCAAAACAACAACTATAACTATATTCTTGGTTCCATCTCAGAGCGATTTTCTGACGGTAGAGACAACGATAAAACATTTTCAACCAATCAAACTAAAGTTCTACAAACGACGGGGTGAGAGAATTCAGTAGTTCACTGCAGTGATGGAGCTGCTGCTGAGGAACTGATTACAGAAGTCCAGAGGAACCCAGCGCTGTTTGACAAAGACCATCGCCTCTAAAAATGTTGAAAAGAAACGTGACATACCGGTCGGGATCGGAAGAGCTCTTGGGATTAGCGGTAACTGTGTGCTCACACCAAAAGCATCATGAGCTACAAAAGCGGCCGGCAGTCATTCATTTTCAATGGGAGCTGGCGACGAGAGGTGTCCGACGCCGTGGCGGCAGCGAGCGGCGCGATGCCAGCGACCAGAGCGACGAGTTGAAGTTGAGCTGAGGTGAACTTTATGCAAATTAGCAGCGACGCGCTGAAGCAGCAACCAATTGCAGATCGGGATTTGATTTTCTTCCCGCTGTAAACGTCTCCCTATGTAGGCTACTGAAGTTCCTAGCAAGTATTTGTTCCATACTGACAATGGAGGAGAAACTGATTGTTGCGGTCTCCGGTTTCCCGGAGCTGTATGACCCGTCCTTGTTCGTTTATAGAGACATAAACAAAAAAAATGATGCATGGAAGAAGGTGTCAGAGATAGTAGGGATTTCTGGTAAGCGTGATTAGATCATGCTTGTCACAGTTCACAGCAGGCCTGCCGAATAGCTCTACTACAAGCTTGATATATTGGCCACAACCGAACTTGATGTCTGCAGCGCTGCTTGAACGCCCCGCCCCCTAGCGACGACTGCTGAGGGCTGGCAGCGAGCAGCCAGCGACCAGAGCGCCCAGAGTGCCCAGCGGCGCTCATGACGCTTTTGGTGTGAGCGCACAGTAAGGCTGTTTATTGACCTGGAAGCTAGTTAAATCACTACCTTTTGCTAGCATGATGCTAAGAAAATAGCATAATCTCTTGGCCAACCTGACCGCAAATGCGCTATTATGCTGTTTTCAATATGACCGGGAGGTAACAACATACCCCTCCAGTATCCTATTGAAACAGTTTAGCCATCGTGACGTTACAGGTGTTTCTCTCAACATGGGTTACAGGAGACTTGACTCTTTGATCCACAGTAGATGTGGTGTTCAGAGTCTCCTACTGATAAAGAAATGAATAGCTTCACTTGGTGACCATTAGTACCATTAGCTCTCATATAAACAAAGCACAATAATGTCATGAAAGCGCTGTAAAAGAGCATTATTATCTGCCAGCTCCTCTCTCTTTTGCGGCAATGCATGAACCCAAATCCTTCGGCTATGTCGTTATTTACTTTAGAGAGCGAGTAAAATAAAAGCACGTCGTTAAAGTAATCATGCTCCATTTTTTCTCTGAATATTCGGCGCCGATATCGTTGTAGTGTGAACGCTTGAGCAACAGCATATCGTTATAGTTTATTGTTATCTTTATAGTTGTCGCTCTAAGTGTGAATGGGCCTTTAGTCTTGTTAAAGATATATTTTCTCTTTTGGTTAAGATGTTAAAGAGTAACTAAACCCCACCCAAATCTGCGGTGAAGCCTGATGCCTAATGGTGAAAAATAGGGTACTGAACTGGCCATCTGCTATTGGCTAGTCTTGAGCCAGGTGGAGTACAACAGGTGGTGACATCACCTGGCACAAAGACCAGCCAATAGCAAATGGCCTCTTATTTATATGTATGGTAAAGATCGAGAGCATCCATCATCTCACCAACCAATTAGTCTACAAAATGGGGAAAACAAGTTATTAGCAAAGCTATTAGCAAAAAGATTAGACCCTATCTTACCAAACATTCATCCAGCCTGATCAAACAGGGTTTGTTCAAGGACAGCAATCATACACTAATGTCAAACATTTTCTAGGAGTCATTCAGTATATAAAAACTAAGCAGCTAGATGCAATGTTAATTTTACTAGATGCGACGCAGAGAATGTGTTTGATTGCATTGAATGGTGATATCTGTTCAATGTGTTGAATCGGTTTTCTGTCGGTGACTGGGCCAAGCTATTATACACTAACCCGCAGCATCAGTTTTAACCAATGGGATCAATTCACCTCCTATAAAATACATGAAACCCACTTTAAGATCATTCAGATCTTAAAGACTACAAACTACCCCGTACATTAGGAGCAAATATGATGTGGGATGCTCTGGAGTCTGCCCAAAGTGTAAACAGCACACTGGAACTTATGTACACCTTATGTGGTCATGTCCAGAAATCTAAATGTTTTGGTCTGACGTAGCTACCCATATCTGTTACATTGTGAATATTATTTTAGAACCTGATCTGCTACAATGTGTACTTGGGTTGGATATGTATGCATGTGTTTATATGCATGTACCGTATATATGTGAGATATAAGATATGTATATGTGCATACTGTGTGTGTGTATGTGTGTGTACATATATAATATGCATGTATATTTTGTACATTTGGTCTGACTGTGTGTGTGTGTGTGTGTGTGTGTGTGTGTGTGTGTGTCTATGTGTGTGTAGGCGGCTTCCTTCTATTAGTACTTTGTGCCCTGTTGATTATGTGACCACCCATAAATAATCCATATATAATATATGCTGTAATGTTATATGTTGGCCTTATTTCTTTGTTGTTTTCCTCGTTTATATTATTGTAATCATAAATACAATTATTGAAAGAAAGGAAAAAAATAAACAGCAAATCAGGTATGTTGCCTGCAGGTGGGTTGAAGCAAATAAATAGGCTTCATAAAGGTAAAGCCTAGCTACATCAGCAAAAACATCCACAGTGAAAAGTGGAAATAGTGTTTCAAGAAGTGAGCAGTATTGGGCAAGTTGTTGTTACTCTTTCGTATTAGCTAATGTTGGCTATATTTCATGCTATCCCAAGACGCAACAAAGAAATGTACTTGGCAAATGTTTTGATGTAAGAACTAATGGCCAACTAATGGGTGCCTTGTACAACATTTCTGGGAGGTTGCGGTGAGCACATATTTTACAGACATTTCAGCATGTCCAAACCCACTTTTGAACTGTTGTGCAATGAGACTGAACTTTTCGTCAGGCTGATCATGCCAAGCCTACGTCAGTATTTATTCAACAAATGCAGTCCCTTTGCTATTTATTGCATAATTTCTTAATTGACAAAAAAAACCTGTTCTGGCTCAAGCAAGCATAAAAATGTTTTGTGATACGAAGGACATTTTATCGAAATTTGCTGTCAGATGCTTTAATTCAATACATCACAATTTGTGTGAAGATAGTTGGATAGAAACAGAAGTTATGAGCCTAGAAAAAAGAACATGTTATTTGGAATTGGAATTTGGAATTAATTAGAATTATTAAAGAAAATGTTTTAAATGTTGAGAAGTGATAACAGTTATGAGGGAAACTTTTGAAGTGCGCATGTCATCATCATGACCTATAAATACTCATCCTCGCCTGTCACATTTCAGCATTGCCACAAATGTTAGGGCTTTATTAATTTTGGAACAGCTTAGTCATAACTGTTGGGTTTATATAGTTCTTAACAGAAGGATGGTTTAACATCTGAACCAAGGAACAGCATTACATTCCTGACTATTGAATATAATGTCAAACCTTGTCAAACCTTGTCAAAATGTCAAACCTCACACCCAAATTCCCTTCAAAGTATGCCTATGCATGGTGTAGAGAATGCACAGCACTTGGCCAATCCACAAGTATTTTCAGTATTGATTTTTTTTACTTAATGATAATTATGATCAGTAGCTGAAACTATTTTACCAGGAAGTCGGAATGGTAGCAACGGTTTCTCAAGTTTTGATGTTTTTTTTCCCTCATGTTAATACGCTGTAATCAAACTGCTTAAGGCAAAAAGGGCCTAGCCTATAAGTAATAACTCTTCAGCGTAGTGATTTAGTGGACCCAGACTACTCTATTGCTGTTCTTTGAACTCTTTCCGCCTCTCTCCATCTGATTTAGGATGGGCCATGTTCTGCAGTTTGATGAGCAAACCAGAAAAGTCAAGGATGCCAACATGCAGGACGAGGACACTTTTGAGATCTACGATCCACGCAACCCTGTCAATAAACGGAGGAGAGAGGAGAGCAAAAAGATCATGAAGGAGAAGAAGGCCAAGAGGTGAGGTCAAAAGGTCAAAGGTGAGGTCGTGTCCAGCCATGTGACTGAAGAACTGGTCATACAGCATCCTGCCTCTCCACGTTCCCACCACTTCAAACCAGTCACCCCCCTCCTCCTTTGTTGAACAGTCTCCTGTCTTCAACATCTGGATTGAGGATGCTGACCTGAGTGCATACCATCCCTGTAATCTGTGATGGAAAGGCTTCTACACTTGGAACAGTTGTACCTAATGCAACACTCAGTTGCTTGTCAAGATTATTATGACTGTGGTTACAGTTATGATCATGGTTATGATTTGATTGTTCGGTTTTGGATAATGAAATGTTGAGGTTTTTTTCATGTTAGTTGTTAAAACTGTTCTTTCATTAATTCTGTAGTCCAGTCCTTGAATGTATGCATTAGCCTTCAAAATAAATTACATTTGTAAACAGGCTGTTATCACTCTACAGTTTGCCTTGAAATTACAGACTGATTTACACACAGAAGTAAAAGAATGGAAAAATAATTTTGTGTTGGGTCTATAAAAGATTATATTGCCGAAATTGTAAAGTCCTGCTTCACAATACAGGTAGCTGACAATCGTCACCCGTTGTGACCAGTCATACTATTCTGTCATTATGTCAAGGTACGTTAAATACCCTACATATTCTGCATATTCATCTACTGGTGAGAAGCAGTGAGTTGAGGAGGAGTGGCAGACCCAGAGATGCTGGAGTTGAGTTAAAACTGCAGCACTGCAGACACCGCTCAGCCGCCGTACTGTATGATTACACATGACTGGAATCATAAAAACAGAGCTCTCTAACAGAAGTTTTGCAAAGTGGTATTAAACCCATATTAATCCAATGATTCAGTCCAAATAGCCCGTTGCCCCCCTCCATCTCTGATCCAATGTGTGTCAGTTAAAAAAAGTTCACAACGGATATGAACTAGTCTCACTCAATCACTTCACCATAGCAATTTCACCAGATTGACGCAACGTCCACATAACTGGGCTGAGGTAGAAACCAGTGATGATCTAACCCCCCTTTTTTCTACAGTATCTGTCATATTGTCTTGCTCAGGTCACCATTAGAGCAGTCTAGGCTTGTAAAAATGGTACTATTTAAAACAAAGCCTTTACCTTACTGTAGTGGTTTTGGGTAAATGATCTACCACTACCATGTGTGTGACCAGGAGCTGTATTTGGCCAGCACACTGTTTTTTACTGCACTTCTGGGATCATGCTTAAATTTTCATATGGAACAGGAAGGAGAGTTAATGTTACACTATGAGCCCAGCTCGGCCCGAGCTCCTGCAAATCTAAAACAGGTGATACAGTAATCTGACTGCCTGTATGCCCCTCTGGGTCTAGGTCATGTTGCAATGTGCCACCAATGTATCATTGAGAGAAATTGTTGATATTTTTCAATATATTTTGTTAAATGTCTGTCGTCATCAAGATTCACAGAGATGCTGTAGTTAATTCAGAAGAGTATGGCTTTAACAAGGACACCCCTGGCCACCTAAATCAGTAATTGATGTTTAAAGGGGGGGGGGGGGACCAGTGAGTGGGACAAGACAATGTCACTCCTCCTCAGCACCACCAGGAGAATACTTAACATTCCCCAGCGTCACTGTGCCCAGCTCAAAGCAGGAAATACCACTCTTTGCTGCGGGTCACGTGACTGTCAGGGATGAGATGGAATGGTAATAGCATTATCATGCTATTCTACAACCACTATCTCCCTCTGCCCTTCTGGGTGAGGGCTATATATAGCCAACTAATCCTTTGCGTCTCTTAGAAATACAACCCGCTCAAATACTTCTTCTTTTGTGACGGGGCTAAAGGCTGCTTCCAGACTTCTGGAATTTGGGATTGTTTTTTCCTCTGTTCTCTTTATTTCTGTATATCCTCTGTGTTGGTAGATGAGATGACTACACAAAGGCACATGCATTTGCATTTAAACGTTCTTTCACACAAGGAGGCATTTAAATATTCTCATCTGACAAATGAATGAATGATATCATATCGATGTTATTCTCTGTGTGGACACACTTCCAGGTGTAAACGTTCCTTTCTCGCTGTAACTCATATGCTGGGTAGGTGTGTGAGCAGCAGAGGCTGCCGCCAGACGACATGTTGTGGAATGGCCCACGTGCCTGACCCCTGAACCGCGGCCATGAGTCCTCTCCCCATGGCCAATTCCCCGGGGTGAGATGGAGGGAATGTGTGGAGGGAGAGAGCTGGGTAAGTTAGCGTGTGTTCATATGAGGGATATTGATGAGTTCGCAAGATCAAAGAGAAGATGGTTTGGACAGAAGGCACAGCAGATTTTCCTGGTTAATGGTTGGCCATTCGTGGAAGCCCAAGGACAAAGCGCAGAGTTAATTTGTCTCTCGTGTGAAGGTGTCCTCAATGCCTACGAGCTATTTGTCTGTACCGTTAATACAGCCTGTTAATACAGAGTGATTAGATAAACTGAATCGGGGACGAAGGGCCCCCTTCCCTTTAATAGGGTTAACCTGGATAAATGTCCTTATGTCACAGATCATATTTCACTGCTACTTTATGAGATTTATTTTTCATAGGCCAGGTTTTTCTCTTCCCCCTCATACCCCTCCTTCCCTTTTTCCCCTCTATGAACAATATTCTCCAAAACGTGCTTCTTGGATTACACCAGAGCAAAATGAGCATGCGCCCTTGTTAAGATATCCTGAGATGATAAAGTATTAGAAAACACTCTTTGTTTGGCAGTGGTACTAAGCTCTGAGCCCGGAGGTTTGTTGCTCCGGTGTTGGTGGATCTGGGTCAACATGGGTATCACTAAGGCTACTTGGAGACACCTTGATAGAAACTGAGGGGTACAGGTCAGGAGAGATGGCAGCCAGAAGGAGAAGATGGGGCAGCACAGTGAAATGCAGAGAATGACTCTGTCGACCATTAACAAAAACATATTCATTCCCCTTGGTCTTGCCAAATACTGGGTCCAAGCAAGGCCTGCACATGAAATTCCCAGTGTCAGAGCAATTGGACGAGACTGATCAGGAATGAATACTATTTCTCAGAAATTGAATGCATAGAGGGAAGCTAGTCAAAACAATAAATTAAGCCCAAGACTACAACCAAGACCAAGGTTAAACTCAAAAAAGCAAACCTCAGAAATATTTTACCTCGGACTGAATGAATATTTTGCATTGAATTACATGCAAGATGGTTGTTATCTAACCTCCTAGTTGGACTTTGTAAAAATATTTCCATTTAAGGTCTGAATGAATTTATTCCATATTTTGAGAGATGACTCGAAAATGATTGGTATTGTAGGTAAGTATAATATTGAATTCTGGTGTGAGCCCACAAACATATGGCTTGTTAGGGCCATAATGTGGCTTGGCTCTTTGACTTTAACATCAAAACTAACACCAGGCAGCCATGGTTACTACTACTGGCAGTCATATTAAAAGAACACAGTTTTAATGATTTTTTTTTTCTTAGATGAACTGACTGCATTGTTTAATGTAGGTATTTGATCTTCGACAATTTTTGTGTATGTTGCATGCAAAGTAAGTTTGTCAGCTTCAACTGTACCAGAAGATAAGAAGTGCGCACATCCAATATGCTTTAGGCCAATAGACATGAAGCATAAATGGAAAAGATATACCTACACAATGGATTCAAGTTTCCATTTCTTTATCAAAGCAACATTTTAAACTGCCTGACGAAGACCTTGTTTGTGGAGACATTGCTCTAATAAACTATTGGGAGCTTGAATCCACTGTGTGCATACACAGTAATTGCTCCATTTCAGCAGTATCTGGCCCTACTCTTAAATCCGATACTGCTTTCTAGAAATGGACACCACTGAAGTTTTGCCTCACCTGAGTCTCTTATGTCTTGACCAAAGCATCGACCACTGCCTGAGGCATCAGAGGAAAGATTTGCACCTGTTCAGGCAGCAGAACCCACTCATGACATTGGCCTTCAAAGATCTCCCAAAGGCATTAGTTGCATTTAACAACATGCATTACTCTTCCAGGAAAGATTGAGATTCACATTGAGAATCAGATTGAGATTTTGCCGTCACCTATCCTGAGATATCCTGCTGTGATGCTTCACCTGTGTTTTACATCAAAACCATTCCTTCTTGCCATTTGATGTCTGAGTTCAATTACTTTTTTGAAAACTATTCAATTACCTTCATGTGATGACTGATTTTATCTGGCGTAGTAAAACCAGGTAGATTGTCTCAGAAGTTCAAAACCCACCCATCTTGCTCTCCTGGCAGGCTAATCCAAATGCTCAAATTACCTAAGCGGAGATAAATTAGTAATTGTCCCGTGTCTGTCAGAGACGATGTTTCCCTCCCTCACCACTACCCCTCCGCTCCTGGAAGTCCAAGGAGATGTGGAGAGAAGTCTGGGCATGTGGGGCCAGAGAATTTGCACAACCCTCAAATGCTGAGATGCACTCTCTCAACTCTCCTCATCTCTATTTCACCTTGACTGTCCAGCGGCAGATGCATTCAGACTGTACCGTATAACCAGGCATAACCGACAATGCACTCTCTCACCTTCTCTGTAGTTTGTAAATCAAGGGGTTCCTCAAACAAAAATGCAAATGCGGCTTCTATGCAATGCAATGCCTTTTTTTTTTTGAGTGCAAAGGGCATGTACTTCTAGCCATATTTCTGCTACTGATTTTTGCCCTTCTCTGCCTTCCAATACAGTCCAGTCTAGAGCAGCATCTGAGGTATGTAACCTCTGCTGCACAGACATGGAGGTCGAGGCCCCAGGTGAAGAAGATAAAAGAGATTGATGGCAAGCATGCTTAAGCTACTGTTGTCTCTGAGCAGGCTTTTCTCCCTGCACACATTGGTCACGTTCACCGAGGTGTGCTTCAGGTTCTGTCACTCTGTACTGATGCAGCTCTGCATCTTGTTTCCTCCTTCGAATAATATTCTGACATTTGGTCGTAGGAGTTATTTTCCAAACACTGGTAGATTTGCGTCGAACATTCTGCTTAGTAAAATCACAAGGAAACATTTTGATGGTGTGTTGCTGCAGTAATTTTGACGTATTTCCGGTTTAAACAGGATGGTGAGGCGGGACATGATGTGGGACGGACTGTTCATATTGGATTGGACCATAACAAACATGGGCTATGAAATAAGACAAAAACAGAATTGCAATGTAACTGAGTAGAAGGTAATAACCATGAGCAGTGTAGCTTTCTGTACTGTGACTAAAGCCGCATTATCATTTGTTCTCATTAGCTTGCTGACATTTATTAGTTGTGGGCAGTTGGAGCAGAAGAGGCCAAATCACTACATAATTCATTCTTGATGGATTTTATAATGTTCTTGCCAAGAGATATCCTTAAGTAGTAGGTCCCCGCTCTCGGTTCACTGTATGCTGTACATTGATGAAGTTCAAGACCACCATCCACCCAACACAGCACAGGGACACACACACACACACACAATCTCATTCAACCCCATCCACACCCAAGCAAAAGCTCTTGGCTTTACTCCATTGGCCTAAGTGATTGGCTATTGATTCCCTGTACACTTAATCTACTTACCTGCCGCCTTCCCATTCTGCCTGCTGACAGAGGACACTATGGGCACAGAGCAGCATCCCTTGAAGGTGACCCAGCTACCTGGCGATCCACTACACTGGGCCACATGAACATGAGGTAACCCAGAAGAGTCACAGGCTGAAGACTTCTCAGTGACCCTGGCTTATCAGTGAGCCTGCCACAAAGAAACATTCACCTGTTCAAATGCACTATTCAGCACTTGGGTTTTTCAGCTGTGTACCAAACAAACAGTTTGTTTGGTTCACAGCTGATAAAGGATGTGACCTGTAATGAGGAAATATACGAGTCTCTCTGGACCCTGGCAGAAAACAGCTTGCAAAAGAGGCTGTGCTGCACAGCTGAAGGATTTCTCTTCACCTCTTTGAAGGTGTGAAGGAAAAAACACATCCTTGCAGTATGCGTGATGGGGCGGATGTTGCCCTCTCCTCTGCAGCCAGCACCCTTCGGGGCTTTGATCTTGTCCGCAGCAGTTCAATCTGGGCCTCAGCTGTGGGAAAGAGCGGTGGGGCTTAACGGGACAGAGTCCGAACAGACCCCAGTAGATAGCAGGTGCTGGAGCCGTGACCTTCCCATCCCAGGCCAACATTCCTGCCTGTCAGACCCCCTGGGTCCATGCATGCATTGTCTCCAGCCACACCATCTGGAGCTGTTTGCCCTGCTGCACTTGGTTCAAATGGGAGAGTGTCCGAAACACTTCAGGCACTCACCGATGACACCATGGTACCACAGCAGCTTTGATTGAGAAAGATAAACCCGTGCAAAGCCATGTTGTTTGTCACTATGCTAATCCTCACACCCCCTCAGTTAGAGAGAAAATACACAAACAGCCAATGGCTTACAGTCCGGAGCGATGTCCTCAGGCACCCCAGCCAGGCAGATGTCCAGCTTCAAGCTGAATCTCACAACACGCCCCGGGGTCTTTGGGGTTTCAAGCTAAGAGGTGAGGCAGATGATAACCAGCCTAGGGTCTTTATCTTAACTGTGGCAGCATAATATAATCTTGGAAGCTTTGATGCACTCTAGGATGCTTTTTCGGGAATTTGAACAATGTGTGTGTGTGTGAGAGAGAGAAAGAGAGATCGCCAGCCTATCTTGCTCGGTATTGCACAGCTTTGTTCTGCACACAGCTTATGAGGGATTTTTTTTATTGCTGATAAACAAAAGCAATGGCTTCAATCACCGTCACTAGTTTTGTCTCCATTTAAAGTGCAGGATCCTGGGTGTAGAGGAGTAATCTGGTCCCCGTCCTCTCCACACCTCTTATCACAAGCGGCCAGTGATCTCCATGCCTCAGCGACCCAATGTACTGGGCAATCACTTCATCACTTATTCAGTCTAATACACATGGTACATGTCAGGGAGACTAATATTATCCCCTCGACTAGTGTCAGGGCAACTGGAGTCAACAAACTGGAGTAAAACGGTACTTTTATACAGCCATCATTTTGTTGTAAGTAATGTCTGTACAGTGTACCTTAATACCCCTGAGAGCGCTGAAACCATGAAAAGCAAAGGAGACACTTGGCAAAAGAGAGATAAATATCTATAAACCTGTGTGTGACAAATCAAGTGCCGTCTTCAGCAAGTCCTTAGCTTTACTTCCTCGTCATCTGCTGGATTGATGAGGCATTTGTGGGGGCTACGGTGCATCCACGTTTCTCAAGAAAAAGGCTTGTTTTCGTGTGTGCTCACACTAGAAGCGACTATTATCTTCATATGTACGCATGTAATTGTGTGCTTATGTTTGCGTGAAGCACGCTAACAGCCAGCTCAGGGCCGACAGGTTGCCTGCAGCTGCGGAATCCCTCGGCCTGAACTCCATCACCTTTTTTTTTCTCTTTCCCCCTTCAGCTCCGCAGTGTAGGACTAATGTAATCACAGACCCCTGCAGACTGCCAGCGCGGGAGACAGAAGCCGGGCCAGACGTACAGGTATTCTAAACTGGTTACATTAGACCAAACAGGCCATCTGTCTCCCTCTGTAATTGGAGACCCTGGATTAGAAGGAGAGGGTGGCGTTTCCCAGCCAAGTGGGCTAGTTACTGTTTATTTGGAATTAATTACCAAGGAGAGTGGAAACCTCACAGCTCCCTAAGAGCGAATCCAGACACTCGAGGGCCGGGATGAGAGGAAGGAGAGTGCCATGCCGACGCTATGGCAACAGAGATGGGACAATTCGGAAGGGATGTTCGACACTGCTCGCTTCCCTTCGGTCTACGATAAAAGCTGAAGTTCCACCCTATCAGTTACACACCTGCTTGAATCTCCAATTATGTTACAGCTGGTGTGTTAGAGTTGGGTATGCAGAACAAAAGCCTTTACAAACCTTGCACTCCTCCTGGATCTGGGTTGGTCACCCTAAACTGAGGAAGTGAATGGGTGGACTTGTTCAGCGGCGGTAACGGGTATCCTGGTACCCGGCCATTAGCTGCTCTGACGCTGTGGGTGCTTTCCAAGAGTTAAGTGAAAAGACTGGAGTATATATCACCTAAAGCCTGTGAGAAAAGAGCACCCACCCTAATACTAACACTTCTCATGTGATCCTTAGTGTATGTTTTCCTTACAGATGACTGTGTGCAAGACTATGAAGGTTGCTCAGATATGTTGTGTTTTGACATGCAGGAAAAGAAATGAGTCCACTAACACCATGTCTCTTTAGAAGCTGCTCTTTTTATTGTATCTACTTTAAAAAAAGGTTGGTGAAGGGCCATATTTCACTGCATTTTTTCACTATGCTAAATTTCAGTTTGCATGCAGTGAAATAAATGTACGACAAGTGACACAACGCAATAAATTAGCATATAACTTACATTTGAAAAAAATTAGTAACAGTGTACCAACATTAATACTGAATATAAAATATACGCAACTAATCACATGATGCTTCTCATTTCTCTCTTGCACTTTAGGTACAGGTATAAGCAATGTGACATTCAAACATCCAAGTTCACAGCAATGAGTACCAGTTTGATTGAGCATTTCTTTTTCTCTGGAGGCTCCTTATCCCATAGCCAGTAGACGAGTACTCCAAGCTTCAGGATTTACACGGAAACAAGTCGTGAAGCCCAGCATTTTGAGTTCAATAGATTGCAAATGCCGTTCAGCATTTGCACTGTCTTTTCCAAATTGCCTGATTCAAGGTTTGGTAACCAATGAAATCCAACATTGTTATACTGAAGGTGGCTACAAAAATGTAGCAGCAGCAAAATAAAAATTAGCATAGTTGTTAACAGTTCCGATGTGATCCTTGCAGACTCCTACATTGTCTCTCCCATTTTTTTTTTTTCAAGGATTCCATAGTCCTACCTCCGTAGCAAGTGTGTGATGTAGAAGTTTCATAGGTGTTCCCTTTCACAACCCCAAAGCCAGCAGCAATGTCACTTGGGTATAGGGATCATCGATCATTTGACACCACAAGACAGAATACGACTGGGTGAAGGTCCTTTTGTTGGTAGCACAAACAACAATGAACTGTAACAATGAAAATTCCCAGTGTGAGGTAAGAAACAGATACACACAAAACAATAACATGACCAGCATTAACCAACAGAGATATTGACAAGGATATTATTTCATATTGTTTAGATCCAGCCTCACTTTTACGCTCACTGGAGAGGGGGCGGTCTGAAGCGCCCACTTGATAGCACCAGAAGCCTGGGAAGGCCATACCCTCAGAGCAGGACAGGAGGAAAGGAAGAGGTAAACACAGTACTCCATGGGAATTAAAAAATAAAGGAGGATAAAAGCACCATTGAGTTGGCTGTTTTGTCGTTTGCTGCTCTTCTTCCCTCGGTGAGAGGAGTAGAAGAGGGACAGAGGAGATGAGAGGAAGGGAAAAGAGGATGAGGGGGTAACTCTATCCGGGGGTAGTCTGCACACCGGATCTGCGTGGTCTGGCAACAAATCCACATTGAATGTGAGGTGTGTGTGTGTATGTGTATTTAGTACTGGCCCTGTACTTAACTCTTATCAGGACTGACGGAGTCTTTGCTTGCTGCTGAAATACAAAAATATTATACTCGAGGGATGTTTAATTGATGCTATCCAGCTAGACAAGAGCAGAGTATAGTGACTGCATTGTGATTCCAATGCATGTTACCAAATGACTGAATGAGGTCCTTCAAAATGAATCCTTCAATAGTGAACTGAAAGTCCCTCCATGGGATGATTAGTTAAGGCCAGTTTGGTAGCGATCAGTGTTTCACATGGCCCAGGCACTGTCCAACAATGTCTTCATACTACTTTAGACTAATGGTCAGGGCTGACTGACACTGGGTGAACTTATATGAGAGTGTTAAGAACTAAGGCACCCCTCTTGGGAAATTTAAAAAAAAAAAAAATTGATTAAAAAAAAAAAACTCCTCCTATAACCACCTAGTATTTTCTGGTCCTTGATTAACATCATATATAATATACAAATCCTTACATACAGTAAAGTAGCTACAGTTTATAAGGGTTTAAAGTATGTAACTGGTTGTAAATGACTACAGTATGTAAGGATTTACAGTATGTAACATTTTCATTCCAGCACAGAAACATTGAATATGAACGCTATCACATTACATTCCCTTCCATGACAGTAGGCTACTATCTGACAAAAACATGATAGGAGGACAATGTCTCAACTATGTTTTGAATTGTACAATAAATATACAGTACACTGATGGGGTTTGTCATATGGAAGTATTTGAGCGGTAATTGGCAAAATATTTACACAAAAGTGCACCGAAGCCAAAGTCTGTCTGCCAATAGCACCATCACAGTTGTCCCGAGACAGGAGCCCGACACACAGTGAACCTTCAACTCCCATCCCCTCTTCTACTGAGGAGTCTTCCTCTTCATCCCTCCATCCCCGGGGCGCATCCTCTGTGTGTGATGTGTCCAGCACTTTGGATTCATAAAACAACAAACCAATGACAAGGAGGAAGACTAACAATGATATCAATAATTATTATTATAATAAAAATAACATCACTAACAATAATCTTCCGAGTTCCACTTCACAGAAGTGAAAATTAAAAAAAAAACGGTTGTGTCAGCATATGGGCTGAGCAGTGGTTTGGATTCCACCATGATGGAGGGCAGGAGGAGCAGGTGTGAGACAGGTACAATCCTTACTTCTCTCTTCTCTTCCCCCAGTGTTTCTCTTTGTCTCTCTTCCACTGGTCCAGAGTCTTTCGGTCTTCCCTGCTTTTTTCTCTCCCTTTCAGTGCCGTCTCAGCCTCCCTCCATCGTTCTCTCCGTCTCTCCTTGCTGCGTCTCTCTCTCTCTCGCACTCCGAGGGTCAGTGTCCCTGGCACGTCTTGCAGCACATCTGTCTGAAGTACGCACGGCTGCAGAACTTGAACTTCAGTACCAGTGGGCAGTAGGCCACTTTGTTTACATCTTTGCATTCTGGGGAGAGAGGGGGAGAGACAGAAGAGACAGAGCGTTTAGTTAAAGACAGATGATGCAACACAAGCATACAAGGCAGCAGTTTTAATACACTTTCAAAAGAATTTCCTGAATGACTAATAATAACTACTACATTTTCATGCATGTGAAATGGCAACACTATACCTAATACCTACCTAATACCACTACACCTAATGCCTACACTGCAGTACATTCAGTAGGTCTCTCCTTTTGATAGGTGACCTGTTACACCAGGGCTGATGAAGCTCCCTCAGGCTTCAGCAGAGTAATACTCTGCAACTATACTTGGACGCAGAGACTAAGACTGAGACAGATCCTGGCCTCATTCACTGACCGGGCTGCCTGCCATCCCTACGATACACACACGCACACACACACACACGCACACAAACTGCTTGCTGGACAGGCAGTACTCTAAGTGCCTTATCACGATCGGAGTGTCTTCCCTTATTAGGCTTTGGCCCCTGCCTTCACAGAGCCAAATGAAACGAGACGTTGCCTCACTGCTGTCCGTAAAGGAACAATTAGCCTACAGCTAATCCCATTAGCCAGCCTGTAAACGCTGCTCACGTTTTCCATTCAGGCTAATCGAAAGGCCCTTCCCCATGCATCTGAATAGCCATCCATCATGTGTAAGTGTATATGGAGGGTTGAGCTGTTTCGCTTTGACCGAGCGCCAACTTCACTGGAAAGATTAATGTAGCTGGCACAGTTTAGGGGAGTGTGTCATCCAAGCATGTTTAGGTCATAGTAGAAGAGTGAAGATGAAGATAGAGACAGTTTATAACCTTTTCAATTGCTGCTTTGTGTGAAACCAATGCACGTACAATGCATATTCACATTGCTACTATAACATCTGCCGCTTATAGCCTCAGTAATAGGCTATAAGCTTGTAGTGTTATATAGAAACCTGTGTCTAGTCTCAAACCTGTTTCTGCATGAGTGTGATGAAAACTGCAAGTAGCCAACTTGTCACGCAGACAAGCCGAGCCAACGCTATTAAAATGTGACGGCAGACAAGTGTGCGTGTGTGTGTACGTGTTGTCATCTCACCGTCGCCATTGGAGATGGGCGTAGCGTCACACTTGCTCTCGCACTGCTGCATGGTGGTGGGCCGGAGGGACTCTGCACACTCATTGGATGGCTGACCCGTGTAAGACAGACACTGCACCGTCCGCATCTGCTGGCCCAGACCGCACTGCGCCGAACACTGTGACAGGAGACATTAGAACAAAACATTATTCATGGGAAGACATATTTAGTGTATCTCTCCTCTATGACCCTGAGTGGTGGGCAGAGTGTCCCTTTTGCCCCTAAACAGACACACTAGCCATTCTGAGTAATCCCTCCAAATACACTGCACTGCCTGATCCAATCAACCAATCAGCAGGCACGGAGGCAGGGAGCGGACATGGCCCGCTAGAGTCACCTTCGCCTCTCGCCCTTTCTTCGTGAACTGATTAAACCGACTGGCTGTCAGTGACTGTGTTTCCCAGCTAGCTTATCTAGCAGTTTGTGCGGAGTGAGTTAAGTTGACATGGCCGAGACTCAGACTTCTAATCAGAGTTACCAGATCTACTGTTGCTCTGTGAAGAGGGCACTAAGTTTTTCTCCATACAAAAAAAACAAACCAAAAAAAAAAGGAGACAGTAAAAAGAAACAGACAGACAGACATATTGACAGAAAATTGCCTCTTTTTTGGCTCTGGTTGACCCGTTTGGCCTGAGGAATTTCATTCTAATTCTTTCATGACAGTCTGACTATCAGCTGAGCTATACTAGTACGCTGCAAGAGGCTAAAGTAGATCACTTCAAATGAAATTATAAGGTCAACAGTTCTCTTCAGTCTTCTGCTGAATGTCTTCTGTCTTTTGGATGGACGTTCTCCCAGCACAGCTCATACTGTTACATACAAACGCTTACAAATAACCAACTAATCAGTGTTCTGCTTACACCAAGCAAAACAATAGCCGTGAATGAACTAGATATCTGTGCGGCCATGATTAAGCTTACTTTGGAAGCACTAAGACACAACACACCTGTCAGCCACCGCTGTGTGTGAGCATGAGTGTGTGTGTGTGTGTGTGTGCCCGTGCGCAAGTGTGTGACGCGAACCCAGCCGTCAACAAATAGCTGCCCCCGTTGACCAGAGAGCTACCAGGCTTTCCGTCACCTTCAATGAGCCTCTATGGAAGCCTCAGATCAGTGGGCCCGCATGTCATCCCTTCCCAATTAGAGAGCCTTTATTAGGGCCCGCTGCCGGCCATGACAGATGGTGTACGTCAATGGCGGGACTTAAGTGGGATTTGAACCAGTGACCTTTTGGCCTGGGAGACCAGGGACTCGCTAGCTGGCAAACAATCTCCCCTTTCTGACGCTTAGGGAGCCGGCCAGTGAGGGACAGGAGCAGAGAGGGCGAAGCTTGTAATTATGGCCAAAAAAACAGACAGAGGTGGGGAGGGGGGAGAGAGAGAGAGAGAGAGTTACAAACACCTCTCCAGTGCATGAGAAAGTGCTGTGTAAGAGCAGACCACAGCTGTGCTCCATGAGGCATTAACCTTGGCAGGGCATGGCGAGGACCCCTCTCTTTGATGGACAGCGCTGGGGTTATCACTCGGGTCTGCTTCGCTTATGAGGGTTATTGGCACTGATTGACTTGTAAGCACCGTGTATTGATGTGGCCATTATGAGAAGAGGCCAGCAGAGAGCCGTGACCTAGACTGCCTGACTCTTAGCCTCTGACTCCTGACCTCAACAACACAGAGCCGCCTGGAACCTTACCATGACATCACCTCAAGTCCCCCCCAGTCTAATCAGAACATCAGGCATCAGCATGTAGGCATGGCGACCAAACGCTCCGCTGCACCATCCTCCTCTAAACATCAGAGTGCACTGTGTTTAGAATTCCCTTTTACACTAACTTATCATGAATTGCACAAAATAACATGTCATACTTTTTATAGATATAACTTTCTCTGACGCACAGTTTTTGGCATTCCCTTATCAACATAAGCCAACTGCGCTGTAAAGTGTTCAACAGCTTTGCTGAGTGCACTAAGTCTTCGCGGGGTGAGCCTGAGTATGCTATCCTTTGGTCTTCCTCTAAATCTTGTTCCTGGAAGTGACAGAGAGGCCTTGTCTGAGGTAGAGATAAACTTCAAACAGCCAGGAGGATATTACTGCCACTGATCACACACTCCAGGCCTGTCGAAACACTTGCACTCGCACACAGGAGGGACTACGCACACACACACACACACACACGTCACAGGCTTGCTTGGAACCCCAGGACATCATCCAAGTGTAAATTATATTGACCATTCACCAACACATGGAATCTATCTGTTGCTTCTTTTTTCTATTACGCATTCAATCGATCTCTTTAAAAGGATTATACTGCATACTGCGTTTGGAAATCTCTTGAGCTCCAGCCCATTGAAATTGTGCCTTATTTAAATATTTAATAGCCGTTCTGTTGATGATTTGAATGAGGTACTACTCTTACCTGTCCCCATTCCCCAGGGATCCAGCGAGGAGGAGGACAGCGTCCTAGACTGCAGCGGATCCTGACCGGGGGCTTGTTGTGGCTGGGGCAGTGGGCGGGGGGGAAGGTCTTGGTCAGGTCGCTGCTCTTGCACAGGACGATGCGGTGCTTGAAGCCCGGGCCACATTTAGGAGTGCACTGAGGACACAGGACACGTGGGAAGATAAATTGAGGGGGGGTCAATTTATGGCCACTCCATGAAGAATTAAAGGAGAGGGAAAAAGGGAAATATTCTCTCACCTCTGACCAATCCAGAGTAACCCACTGAGGCGGGCAAGACTGATTGTTGCAGGACTCTCGCTCGATGGGCCGGTGGGTCAAACAGTGGGTGTCCTCCAACGTCTCCTCCTCGGCAGGGCCAATCTTCCTGATGCATAAGACCGTCCTTGTCCTCATCCCTCCATCACATGTCTTCCCACACTCCGACCAGTCTCCAATAAACCACCTGGAAGCATGAAACTGATGCTGAATCTGTTTTGTACAGCAGAACCAAAGCTAACACCGGGCTCCATCCTACACTCCATATGAATTTGGTCACTGCTGTTATTCTGTGTGCCGGTGTTATGCTCTCTGTGGTGACTTCATTCTTCAAGTTGGTCAGTTAGTATTATGTAAAAATACATTACGCAACATTTGAGTGACTCTGTTATGAAGTATAGCATTGAAACGATGTCATACTGCAAGAGTGACCTAATTTTTAGTATAGCTAGACAAAGAATTGTAATGATATGCAAAATTATGACTGTACTAAAACCAACAACTTGATCACATGTCGAAAATATATTGTACACAGCACCATCACCCAGACAAGAATTCTTCTCTCCGTCTACCAGCTTTTACTCAAACATCATAAAAACATGAATGACGCAGATTAACTCTTCTGACTTGTAACCACTGTGTTGCAGAGTGAGTGTGTTTTAGCGTCTAATGCCATGCCATGCCATGCCAGGCCAGGCCACTGAGTTGCTGACTTCCAAAACACTTGACTCAGCCTCCAGACCTCAGAATTAATATCATAAAACTGTCAAGACAACAGTCTCGCAAACACATCTAGCCCCTGAGATATCGCAGCAGCAATCCACTTTACATCATAAAATGGAATGTATACAGAATTAACAATGTGTTCAAACATCTGTGTCAGCTTTCATCACTTGAGCCCATAAAATCCCGGGTATTCTAAAACAATTATGTTTACATGATCTCCTTCAGACAGCGTTTCCTGAGACCGCAGAAAGCGTGTTTGCGTTCCTACCGGACAGAAATGCCATGTGTTCACTGTAATTCGATACACACGCGTGCGCTGCAATAGCCTTCAAGTACTAATTATCAAAACAAATGAGATACTAAGAGACTGCATCTACTGAATGCAGAGGTGAAAATAAAAAACAGAAGAGTGTGGCCTAAACGTATGAAAACACAATAGCACTTATACAGTGAATTTAGATTATTAGATTGGCCAATATCCAACTGCAAGTTCTCCCACTCGCACACAGCAACACACAAGCACACACACACAAACACAAACAATTGGCAGATGCCTGAAACTCATTAGCCCAATGCATTTAATTCCTCTTTTTCCAATTTGCTGTCTCAGACGTGATTGAACTCTGTCTGGCCATGCTCTCAGCTGCAGCGGAGAGGCTAAGCACATTTGGCCACCGAACACAAATACATATTCCAACCGTATACATGTATATTATCCCTCGAGGGTTCGTAAAGTAAACTAGCCAATGCAATTAAACACAGGTGGTCATTTTCAGGGGGTCTTAGTTTTGGCATAAAGCAAACACTGAAAATAGTTAACATATGAAGTTATAAATCATTGCCATTTTATTTTAGTATTTTCTTCAAAACACATTTTACAACTAGGGCTCCTTGAAGGCAAATTAATATCACCAGTCAGACTCATTTTTATGGAAGATTTTTCTTTCTAGGGCAGTGACTTATGATGAAGGTGAATACTTGCATAGGTCACTAAAATGGTTCACAAATAAGCTGTGATGATAAAAAATGTGTAATGTCTAATTCTCATGGATGGTCCAATTCTAAATGACAATGATTTTCTTTAATCTGTAACAAGCTGGAGCCAAACTGTGTGTGGACTACATTAAGACCAGAACAAGGAGGGTAGGCTAAGCTGTAGAGCAGGCAGTGTGGGGCCGGGTCAGTGTTACGTACTCCGGGGGGCAAGGCTCAGTGTTGCAGGCTCTCTGGTTCTCTGGAGGTTTACTGTCTGGGTCGCAGTAGCTGTTCTGGACCACCGAGTTATCATCCAGCCTCTTACACACCACCTCCTGCTTCTGGGAACCTGCAGGAGACAAGCGACGCAGACATACAACACACACACACACACATCAACCAGGGACATATAGTATATAGAGCTCAGCTGATCTTGCACATTAAACACTTCAGAAACATCAGAGCCAGTCTTCATGTCAAGTGCTGTGTTCGGGCGGAGATGGTATCACTTTCAGCCTGTAGTAAATCCAGACGTGTAAATTCCTTATTCTTTGCAGGATATCTTGGCAAATCACTTTTACAGAGCAGAGAGCTCTTTACTTTGGCTTATAATGGAGAGAGTGAGGGCTACCGTATCGGTGTCACACCTCCCACTGTGTGTGTGTGTGCATGAATACATGTGTGTGTTTTTGTGTGTGCGTGTGTGCGTGAGATTGTAAGCGTGTGTGTGCGTGCATGTGCGTATGCCATACCATCTCAGAAAGGGTCTGTCTGGACCCTCATGGGACATATCCCACACCAGACTTGTCTGGCAGATGTAATGAGATATGGATGTGTGTGTGTGTGTGTGCGTGTGTGTGTGTGTATGCTTGGAGTATAGAAAATCTACCCATCTGTGCTAGTGCAAGTGAAATATAGTTTGCAGGAATAGTGCTAAGCATGGGGTAAAAGAGCTTCAGTTGTAAGCCTGTCAAAAGGTGTTTTTCAAAGATTTTATTACCACAGTGATATATTAAACAACACTTCATGATTAGCTGACCTAGCTATATTGAATGGGTGTATGTATAATTAAATAACTCTTATGTTTTCCTGATTTAAAGCGCAGCGCGGTCAGAGTGCGGTAGGAGACACACAGTAGACACAACTAGATCATTTGGATCAACAATACAAAGGCATGTTTACGACACTGGAATGCCATGTGTGCTTCCCCATCTAAGGAATAGCTGCAAACTTCGGCTGTGGACTCGAAAGTCCTTCCTCAAAAAAAAACCCACATGCTTATTCAGTCATGCTTTTACAGAATATTACAAACCCTTCCAGGCCGCGCTTGACAACTGGGAAGAAACACTATTTATTGTTACATGAAACCCATTGCTTTTGGGCTAAAAGGTTTGGTTTAGTCATTCTTGAGGCCATGGTCAACATTTCGCTGCGGTTTTAGACTCTGAATATTTGACTTTGTAGGACGAGCGTTCTGGAATAGCGACCAAATCTCTGTGTGCCCAAGCGGCGCTGGTAAACCAGAAGATATACAGAGCGGCCCATTCATAGAAATTACACCATATTCATTACTCTGGCTAAAATATGGAAAACATACATATTGAATTTATTAGAGGCTGAATCTTGAGCTATAAAGTAATGATTTTGGAAACCCATCTCAAATTATGATACTAGGTTTCCCCACACCACTATTCAGCATTTGTGGGATTATTGGTCGGAGCAGATTTACAGAATGACACACACACACAAGATACTTATATCGAATATTTGAGAAGGTTAGAAATATTCAAAAAGAATTAAAACACCCGCAGTGTGTTATGGCATTCAACACCAAAATGCTTGGATTGCGGATTCTCAAAAGGCAACAGGCCACTGGAGCTCACCAGAGGGTCTAAACTGAGTATCCAGTATTCCTCTCTCATAGAATAATAAACTTGAATAATAACTGACTTTATTTGTTTAGCAGCTTTCAAAAACACGGCTTACCAAGCACTTTACAGAGCAAAAAATGCCCAAAACAGGACAATAATAGTAAATAACTAATTATTTAGCAATAAATAGAATTAAGAATCTAAGAATTGTTACCGAAAGCTATTTTTATAGAAATTGGTTTTAAGAAGAGATTTAAAGGACTGAATTGATTGAGCTAGACATAGTTACAGGAGCTCTAATGGAGAATGCTCAGTCTGCTTTGGTCTTCAGTCTAGACTGTGGAACAGACAGGAGGGCTGACCGAGGACCTCAGGGTGCTGTCTGGCTCGTAGGGAGTTAAAAGGTCAGTAATGTGGCTGGAGGCCATGCTGTGCTTTAAAAGTAATCGGTAAAATCCTTGAATCGATTCGAAATCTAACAGGGAGATTAAACTCAGGGTACGGTCTTTACGCTTGACACCAGACAGAAAGCTGCAGACGTGGCAGAGGCATTTTGGGTAAAGCAGGAGTAAACAGAGCGGCAGTAATCTAAGTGAGAGGAAATAAATACGCAAATAAATGCATGACCTTCTCTGAGTCAGCGGAGAATAGTGGTGGTTTAATTTTTTTAATTGTTCTGCGGAAAGCACGACTGCACGGCCCATTTAACCTGTATCAAAGGTTAAACTGGAGTCAGAGAACATCCCAAGGTTCTTAGCTGTGTTTCACATAAACAGATAAAAAACCCAGTGTGCTGCAGATTATATTCTGACAGTCAGAAGGACCGCAAAATAACAATTTCAGATTTATCGTCATTAATTTGGAGAAAGACATCCAGCGCTCTAAAAGGCACTCACTGTGCTTCAGGAGCAGGTACAGCTGGGTGTCGTGTGCATAGCAATGGAGGGACACATTACGCCTCGGGACAATATGACCGAGGGGCCGCATGTACAAGGAGAAGAGGATGGGGCCTCGACAGGAGCCCTGAGGGACTCCGCAGGTTATGACTTGGGAGGAGGAGGAAAAAAGCCTGAGCCAGTCTAGTGCTGTGTCCAAAATGCCCTCCCAGTGTTTAAGGCAGTCAAGTACAGCTGCGTGATCAACTCTATGAAATGCTGCACTGAGATCTAAAAGTTACAAAAAACATTTAAAACAAGATTTGTATGTGACTGGGAAACCCCCAATCAGCGGGTTGCTGCCTCAATCAGTGGGACAGAGTCTCTGAGTCTCTATGCCCCAGCCAAGTTTCTGTGGCCATAAAAAACGGCCTAGTGCTAAAATCAGGGCAGGCACAAGACTCCTCCAGAAGAAGAGAGATGTAAGATGCAGTCACGGCACGTAGGTAGAGCCGGCTTACCTCCGGCACAGGTGGCTGAGCACTCGGACCAGGGCAGGTGGTGCCAGGAGAAGCCCACCTCGTTGTCCCCGCTGCCCGTGCGCTGGATGGGCACGTTGAACTTGTAGCGTATTCCCATGTTCTGCTCCTGAAGGAGAACCTGCAGGGTGAGGAGAGAAATTCATCCTTCATTGCAGTCCACTTCAAGGACATCTTCCAGTTTAACATGAAAACAGAGAGTTTGGGAGCTGACTAAAACAACAGTCTTTCTTTTTTCAATCTTCATCCATTCATTCTTAATCAGAATTTATTTTTGTGCCCTTTTTTTTTTTTTTTTTACTGCAGCTTGAACAGTCCGGATCAGTGTGGCTGTGTGGTGTTTGTATTAGTGTATGGGACGCAGAGTGAGACCAAGGGAATCGGGCACTGCTGTTCAAGCCACAAAGGAATGGCTGGTGGTGGAGCGGCCAGTTGCTCGTCTATTCCAGTGGTGCTGTGTGGTCTGGTATTTTCAGCATTCATGTCAAGGCAGAAACCGCTGTGGTCCTGAGGGCCATTGCGTAGTATGGCAAGCAAATGCTCAGTTGTCTCCCATCCACACACAAGAGCTCACACACAAACACACACAAGCGCGCACAGAGACACTTGTCATCATGACACCCATTAAAATGTATGTGCATTTGTACTTCAACGTGCTCGAACACGCCCCCGTACAATAACACGCACCCTCGCCAAATCCAGTGACAGCGTGTTTATACTTAGCCAAAAAAGGCTTTTCAATATCCACATATAAATAGCTTTTAACCCCAAACCACTGGCTGAGGGTCACCTAAGGTTTGCACCCAGATGTTGGGTTTATGTGGACTGAGGCAGACAATAGCCATACAGCACAAACAGCACTGAGCTTATGGTTTTCCAGACTAGCAAATAGGTACTGTAACAGCAAACAGCAAGAGAAAAGCCTTGTGAATATGACAGTAGTGACACTTACACCTACAATGGTTTTTATAGTGCGTAGCGCAATCAAAACACCCAAAAAAACGGATGTATTACCATGACAACCAGGTTTTCGGTGGTAGCTCCCAGCGCCTCTAAGGACTCTGGCTCATCAGAGGGTCTCTTGTAGTGGAAGGCTGTCCCTGCGATGTCAAACTTCCTGGGCCAGTCGATGGTCCACGCTCCGTTGATATAGTAATCATCCCCTTCAGATTTCAAAGCTGGGTAATCACAGAAACAACAGACACATTTAAAAAAGCTGACAGCTGAAATCAAAAGCAGACTAGTCAGGAACGGTAGCTAAGACAACAGGTGGAGGCAATCCTTTGGTGTGATGTCATCGCCATCATTCATCTTGATCATCATCATCTTCAAGCTCCCTGATGTCATTGACAACTTTCTATCCCTTAATAGACACTGAACAGCACTTACAGAAACACACACGTACGCCTGTGCGCACACGACAGACGAACACATACGCACACACACATACGTCTAACTTAGGAGGAGAAAGAAAACACACACACTTCAGGTGAAAGCTTGGACGAAGCTCACGAATACCATTCTCTCCGGTCGTCAAAACAAAGGTTGGTCTCCAAGCACAACAGATCTGAAAATATCCACTTTCTTCATGTTGAAATGGGGCCAAATTGAGGAGAAATGATCCAACCACTCTGTACTCTATCTCCCTGGCTCGTGCTTGCAGAATTCCCTCCGCAGCATTTACGCAGATTAGCTGAACAACAGTTTACTCCTCCTCAATATATTACAACACGCTCTCAAAAATGATGCGTCATTTTCAGCACATCTGTGAGATGTGTTTGTGGCCAATATGCATTTGCAGAAGTTGTGCTGAAAAGTAACACCAATGTGGATTGTCTGAGTGTAAATTAAACAAGTCTCCACACAAGCAGAGCAGGTGCATATTGGAACTCCTAAAAGCCGTCAGCAAAAGATGACAGCCGACTGCTTGTTCTATATCTTCACATTGTCTCACCTTAACAGATCGCTTAAGTTTTGCCTTAATAGAACATTAAAAATGCACACTATGCTGACCTAGATAGCAAGGACTCACACAACGTTAGAAAGAAAAATATTCCCTTTATCACTAGGGTCACACATGACATTCATAACAAAGTTACAAATTGCTTGGGAGGGAGAATCAAGTCCGCATAATAGCCAAAATTGCACTCTTAAAATTTTGATATATAGACATCATATCCCCCGTAATCCTGGTGGACCAAGCAGCTGTCACCACCGCGCTATAAATCTGATGCAGCGCTCCGTTTCAAAGTGTGACTTAAGCCCTCCATCAACGCCATCAGCTATAAATTCAACACACTGTCACATGTCTTTCTCGTGTTAATGGAAGGGCCCAGAACAAACCTAATTGAATCCGGTTGTTTGATTGTTTTGATTCTGACACTGCCAGTGTTGCAAATAGTTTTTGTTTAGTCTGGAACTGAGTGGATGAGTCCGGTGCCAGGACTGCCATTACACGTGCTAGATTCAGGGAGTTTTATAAGACAGGCGATAAATAACGCTGCTTTATGGCTTCGCATTAGGCAACGGGAGATAAAACCAGCGGATGGCATCGCTCGCTTTGCTCTCCGCACAGAAGACGCAAGGCAGAGAAGACGCAAGGACACAGAACTGAACAGATAATACGAAACAGCTTGATGTCCCAAATTGCTCGACATTATTTTTCACACTCCGCGGTGAATTACAGCTCAGGGGGGGATTGATAGTCAAGAAGTGAAGCGTGCACAACACTTCGAAACGTGCATGTCCCTGATTGTTATTGTAATTACGAGGGCGGCTTGATCATTTGGAGGCCATCACTTACCGATATAGTTCTTGGACATGGCTACTTCTTTGATTTCAATGTGGACCGAGCCTCTAGGTATCTGAACCACCTCCATGTAGCCTGAGAAGAGAAGGCCGGCAGTCATTAAGGCGGTATTTTCTCGGTCACACTCAATACTGTGCTGCACATGACATATTCTACAACACAAGAGGAGCAAGAAGGTTATATATCGCATGAGGTAAGGGCACATATAGAATGAGCTCCGGGGTATCAAACGTGATCACCGAAAAAGGACAAAGCCATCCTGCAGGAGGACAAAACAATTCCCTCCTTCTCATACACACACACACACACACACACACAGTATTTTTAGATGGTTTACTGGCCATACCATAGAAGGAGAAATATGTTTTCTCTCTCTGTCTCTGTCTCTCTCACTCTTGCTCTCTATAGACTACCTCTAGATACAGCCAACATGAAGCCCTATCTCTACTCCTGATTCCTTCACTAGATGATGTAATTAATAGGACGATATTGTGTTTTGATCTATATTTTGACAACATAATTCTAAATACCCCAAAACAGGATTCCTCATCCTCTATCATTGAAAAATACACATTTCAGTGAAAGACTATCTGCCTGGCTTCAGGATCTTCTGGCCCTCGGACAAACGCTGCTTTGCCAAGAGGACAACGAGTTCCTGCATTTTACTTTATCCAGAGTTATCCCCCAGAAGGTGACTTGGAATTTGTCGCATTTGGTCGCCACACCAAAAACACACAATCGGCTCAGACTGTATACTCTCTGGAGCTCATCCATTCACACTGAATGAATCCAGGTCCATCCAAACTCATCAGTGGCGGGGAAGAGAGAGCCATCAGAAGCCTGTCCGCCGCTCTCGTCCCCGGCCATAAGGGACAGGTGTGTCTCACCTCCTCTGGGCAGAGACTCGTTGAACAGTCCCTCCGTGGCTTCGCAGGTGCTGCCGTCCCCTCCGCACACGCGACACCGGTCCTCCTTCGCGTCCGATCCCAGGATGTTGTCACAGCCCACGTGCTGCAAGGACAACAAGAAAATTCAGCCAACAATTGAGGAATTGAGGAATGCACAGCACCATTTGATATAGGTGGGACTTTCACACACTTTCACAAGGATGCATCAATGGGGGGGGGGGGGGGGGGGCATTTCTCTAAGCTCACAGTCTTATCAGCTGTGTGTTAACGCTGTGTGTGACCCTGCGCAATACAACTGGGAGAATTACAGTTGTCACCAACCTTTCTATTCCCTCTTTGGATCTCCCTCTCTTGCTCTCAATCACTTTCTCTCTCCTCTCTCTCTGTTATTTGTAATCCCCCACACCCCAGCCCCTCCACCCCCCACCCCCCCCACCCCCCCCCCTCTCTCTCTCTCTCTCTCTCTCCCTCTTCGGCACATGTGCGCAACATAGCGGTTTGAGTGTTTCTGAAAGCTCTCCAAGCAGACGGTGTTCCAGAGATTTATCACAGTATGGCAGTTAACCCAGAGAGCGAAACCCCTGGAATAAAAAGACACATTGGATTCAGGCTAGAAATAAACCTGTACTGCTCCTTTGGTAGGAATATTCCACCTCTTTGAATTCTATTCCCAGTAAAATACACACTTTAAAAATAAATATATAATCAGTGTAATGTTGCGGGCATAGACGCTGTCTTTTCATGCCAAGCAGGAATTAGTTTGAATGGTCAGATAGTGTCAAAGCAAGTATTTTAGTGTTATTTCAAACAGTTGCACACACACACACACACACACACACGCACACAGACATACACATACACACGCACACATCTCACTGTACAAATGCTTTTATGCTCATAAAACAAAGACAGCATCAAATGCCAACTCCTATTAATAAACAAGTGATTTTGTCTTGCTATTATATCGTACATTTAATCATTATTTAAACAAAACAATCAATTGTAAATCTGGCATGTGAATTTCCTGCTGTATTTATCAAAAAACAATCCTGGTCAAGGCTGCAGAGCGCTGATAAGAGTCAAGAAGACAAATGCCAGTCATTCATTCACAATCAGCTGCCAGCGACTCAAAGGCTTGATTGTTCTATACTGTGAATGGTGTATTTCTGTGCTTTGGCAGCCATGTTTACCCAATCAGTATCTAGTAAACTATGCTCTCATAGATAAAAACTGGCACAAATACTGAGGAACACTTAGTAGGCCAGCAATATGTGACTCAGCTATAATGTGGCTGTGAGGGGCGAGATCAAATGTCAGGACCCCACTGAGTCTCGTGTCGTGGCGTGTAGCATTTTATTCATTTCTCATGAATTTGTTTTCAAATGTGTTATGTGAGGGTGGGAATAATGGATTTTATGATGTTTTTCAAGTAATGTAGCAGGGTTTTTATTGGTTGCAGTTGAAGAATGAGTTTTCACATGCAGAGAAATCCTAATTGGCACACAGTACCAGCTAATATAATGTCGCAAACCTGCCTGATTGGAAGCATTCAAACGACTGCGCCTGATGTGCAAAACGATACCAAGGTCAGGTGTGATGTGCTAACTGGAGCTAATCTGAAACTGATTCATATGAAAATGAAAATGCAATAACTTCAAATTTAACCACTCCATCAAAATCAAACTTTGACAACGTCTTCATGAAACATTCTCGATCACATGTTTAAATGAATCTCAAAATATTGAATTCCTATAATAGGGCCCCATTCATATTTTTTCTTGGCTTTCTTTGGCTGCTGTATGGAGAGCTACAGAGATGTACTGACAGGTTATAGACTGCGTTTCAAATCATACAGCATAAACCAACACATCATCACTACGTTTCTAGCCTTTTTATTGATCCACTTGGCTCTGCCATTATGTTGTCAAGGCAGGTGGTTAAGATCTAAATAATACACACATGTGCAAAGCATCCAGTTACAGCATGCAAAGAGTTGTTTTCCAAATTTCCAAAATGCTATATATCAAATACAGAAAAAAATCTTTACCTCAAGTTCATCATTCAATATCTTAATATACAGGATTCAGTCTGTAACAGTGTTCATTTTGTCAAACAACCCCAATAAGCTACTTATTTTCCTTTAAAACGACCAGAATTTGTCTTCATTTTGTGTTATCTATCATTTTATATAAGTAGTTGTCATTGTTTTGGTGGATATCATTTCCAATGTTGGATACATAACTTTAGAGCAAAACTCTTCATATCATATCAGTGCAGGAATTAAAATGTTGAATATGGATAAAACTCAACAATTCCACAGTTAAAACTCTTTCACCTTTATCACACAAGTATGTTATTTTTAGAAACTTACCACCATATTTGATAATCTGGATTTTTTAATATATTACTTTTAGGCATTTTTGCCTTTATAGACTATAGTGAAGAGAGGCAGGAATGGTTGAGGAGAGAGAAAGCGATAGCATGCAACAAAGGTCTTGGTTGCCATGGTTACATGGTACGCGCCTTAGCCATCTGAGCAGGATAGCCGTGTATCTCCCACGCGACGTTCCCTTACCTTGCACTCTCCATTGATGCAGATGTCCAGAGAGTCGGCCTGGCATCGCGTGCCATCGATGACGGCCGGGGAGCGCTCCGTGTAGAAGTTATAGCCCTCTGCCAAGCAGTTTAATGCACAGGGCTTCACACCACCTGGATCACACACAGATAGAGAGGGTCCATAGTTGAGAAATCAATTAGACATAAGGTCTTAACGAGGCTTTGATCTGATCCCAAACAGAACAACAAGAGATAAAACAAGAGCTGTCAGCTAACAATTCCCATCATCCATTTGCACGACTTAAGAGCCATGAGAGAGAGGGGTGTGTAAACATGTATTTGTCCCGTCAGAATATAATTAAGTTCATGCCAATGATAAACAATAAGTAGAGACCTTCAACCGTTCAGTTTTGTCCCATGACACGCAGCCAGCTCTGGGATCTCCTTCTCCAAATTGTTGATAATAATAATCATGTGGAGGAGAGTTAGCGGTGCTCAGATCTAAACCCAGAGTGTGACGTCACTGTAACACTGTAACACTGACACCAGCAGAGACAGCAGAGGCTGCCAGCAACAATTACACTGACATCCACACATACTGCAGGTTATCTGCTGTTTTACATGAGGGGTCACAGCCCAGCAGAGGGCCCTTATGCTGAGTACAAACTTAACATCTGCCTTCTCTAGACCTTGTTCACTTTACTTTGAGCTATTTGTGTTTTTAGTTAAGCGGATCTACTCCATGATCTGTGGACATCGAGGAGAAAGGCAACTTGGGGAGAGAATGGCATGAGACCTATACTCCTAAACTCCTGCCAATAACTGTGGTAGACCTATATAGACGGTATTCAACATCTCCATCCATTCTGGCATGGTCAGATAGCGGTGATCCAGAATAGACCAAAGAACGGACCCAATGGACCCAAGTCCTTCCTCTAGGAGACTCTCAACATGGGACCTATCAGAATGCCAACTCTCCCAGGTTGGACAAGCAGCAGATCCAAAAGACCAGAGGGTCATCAAACACAACACTAGTCTAGAGGAATCTGAGGAATTCTCGACCCATCATCTCTTCCCGCTGTTGGTGTTAACTGGGTACACAAGGCAGGCCGGCCTGCAGGCTGTCATTTGTGACGCAAAAAGGGTGACTTGACTTGGGAGGGTTTCAAAGCTCACTAAATGTCCACAGGCCATGATAAAAAAGGAGGGATTGAGCAACAGATGTATGAATTATTCTGAACTCACCACCAGTGTAGGGCTTCCAGTTGTAGTACTTCCCACGGAAAGGCATGCTGTCAAAATCGGCGCACTGTTTCTCCCGGAAATCACGAGATCCTGCGGGGCAAGCCTGCAAGACAAAGACGGGAAGTATTTCAAAATTGAGATGCTTGCTGGCATATTATTACTGTGTAATTATACAGTGAGTAACTGAATTGTTATAACTAGTATTTCATTATCAGGGGAAGTTTTTATTTGCATAGACAACATTATTAGCGACTGGATTTAAACAGAAACCCTGTGCAAGCTGTCACATTTTATTTTCAGAGGCTAAAACACAGACTTCTTTCTTGGAATTCCTAATTGAGAACAATGTGTTTTGCGTTTGGAGGGATTGCTTTTGTTTTCATGTGTGGATTTGTGATGGATAATAGAGCACAATGCTCTGGCTGGGTAATTAGAAACATAAACACTGCCAGAGGAGCCAGAAGTCCAGGAGAGGCTGGTGCAGACCTGGTTCTGGGTCTGGTGCTAGGCCTAAGTGGGATGGCACTCTCTGCTCGGATATCACTCCGGTAAGAAGGGGGAAAAGGGGGAAAGAAACACGTTATTGGTGTGAGAAGGTCCTCGGCAACCCCGAAACGCTCTCCCTCAGGACAAATAAAAACTCGTAGTGAGCCCAGGTCAAAGCTGTATTTCACACGTTGAAAGTGTTCCATGTCAAAGCGGGCCATGGGGAGGTTGAACGACTTTCATTACCACGCGAGTGTTAGCCAACATGGCAGCTTTAAACTTGCACATCAAACATGCAGATTGAGTCAGAAGAGACTGAATAATATTATTACAACTGTGTGTTGAAATGACAGCATGGGGCCAAACGAGGCTTACATGCGTTATGAGGAGATCTTCTCGTAGTCCTAAGCAGTAACTTATTAAGATCACATTATAATCATATAAATGTGACTGCCATTGAGTCCTTAGAGCTAATGTAGCCTGCATGTCTGACTCTGTCCGCGCCTTATGGCCCTGCTTCAACTCAGAAGATGATTCTTTTCCATCACAGACCCCCTTCAGTGGCTCTCATCAGCCATTATCCTCATGGAAACTGATTTATAATACGATAACCATCTGCAGGACGCAGTAACAACAGGGAGGGAGGGATGCAACATTAACAAGTAATATCTGTGTGTGTGTGACTGGGTATTTGTCTCTGTGTCTGTGTGCCTGCATCTGCGTGCTGACACACATTTTCATTGGACAAGGTGTGGTCACTGTAATGAAATAGTGGTTTGGGATGTTGTTTGTTTTCCAAAGAAAACACTCGGCGCTTGCTCTCAGCTGTTATTTTTAAGATTGCGGTTGAATATCCACCAGGCCCCTAACTGGCTCAATTTTCGCCTTATGAAAAAAAAAAGGCCACCTAGAAATAGTTTAACAGAGTTGTGAACTTGCAGCCATGCAAAATATTTGTTTAAAGCAACGCTCCAGACCTCAAAAAGGTCTACGGATTGCTTTTCATAAAATGCGCAGGGAAAATAGAAGCGTGATTGACAACGCAGTGTCTCAATTGAAATGTCAAAACAACCTGGGGACAATAAAGGGCAAAGAAACATCGAATACCAGCAAATTAACCAAAGTTCACCACAGGGATATCTCTGCATTTTTTTTTTTTGCATGCTTTGTCCCGTGTTCCAGGAGGAAAAACATGCCAGAAAGCTTAAAGGCTGTGTGATGCTGCTTGCTGGTGTCCTCCATGTAAAGCCTTGCCTAAGATAACATGTTCTGCAGGGGAAGAGTGGAGCGAAAAGGAGGATCACCAGTCATGCTGTGACAGGCCAAATCCATCCCAGGTCAGAATGCCTCAACAGACCCACTATCTGCTCCAAGCTGCTACCACCATTACAAACCAGAGCAGGGCATCCATCAGGAGGGCAGTTTAGCTTCCAACTCGCTTGTATACTTTGCTCCAAATACCAAGCGGACAGAGCAAGATAAGGGAGGCAGAGAAAAGAAGAAGCCACCGCATAAACTCACGTCGGTGTTGCAGGATCTGTAGCGCTTCCTTTCTCCGAGACAGTACTTGCCTCCTCCGGAAGGGCTGAGAGACGCAAGAGAAAAATGAATGAGAGGGAGATTGAAACAAACGAGAGGACAAGGTCTTTCTGCTCACAGATCACATCAGGTCTCACAAATTACAATCACAATTTGTTCATACAAATACTCTTTGAAATGGCTTTGGGATGCAGCAAAGGATATTAGTGCAGTGACAGAGGGTCAAGAAATAGGCCTCTAGACCTCTGCCAGAAAAAAGTGTGTGTGTGTGTGTGTGTGCATTTGCCAGTTTGAAGGCACTTTGCTGAGCATTAGTACATGTGTGCCTGTCTGCCGGCACTTTGCCAATGATTCATTCATGAAATCCAAGCCGCTCTAAGAGCTCTTAAGTGTGACATGACATTTCGAGCTGGGACAGAGAAGACTACAGTCTACTCCTCAGACTGTAACCTCAGAGCGATTCTCTACTCTGGCTCTCGCTCTTTTTTTTTCTCTCTCTCTCTCTTCTACTCTCCACTCCTCTTTCCACTACAACACCATAATTCTAACGGCTTGCTTTTTCTTGTCTTATCGCATCTTCCCCTTCTTCTCACCTTCATTAGTCTGTACACCCAATCCACACCCAACCCCAGAAAACCGTGGGACAGGCATTCCAGCCGGTGTAATGAACGTGTTTGCGGCTGGTCTGGCTGTTTTCCCCCCGCTTCCCCTCTCTGCTCCGATGCCTAACTCTGGGACTGAGGGGGCTGCGATCACCTTACACAGGTGTTCCACATTATGCCGGTGCCTTCTCTCCTTCCCCTTCTTCCATTCTTCCCTCCCTCCCTTTCTTTTCTGCTTCCCTCTGGTTCACCCTTGTCTCCTCCTCCCTTCACTTAAAGGAAGAGTGGCGTAATGACAGATATATCCACTGAAATTCCAGTGCCGGGGTCGGTTTTGCCCTGGAAATGTTTTACAACAAACTCGCTCCTGACAGTCTAATTGGCTACACCTCCACCTGGATAAGACACACGCGCACGCAGCAGACACACACGCGCGCACACACACACACAAACACACACACCTGTAGGCAGGACCTCGACGTGTGTGTTCAGCTTGCTGTGGCTTACTTTGCCTACTTACGCTGGGCTGTCACAGTGCCTCATGGAGGAGGAAACACCGCCCCCGCAGGTCCTGCTGCACTCCCCCCACATGGACCAGGGCCCCCAGCCTCCGTCCACGCTCTGGGGCCAGGTGCCGAACGCCACGCACTCCCCCTGGTAGCACCACTGGGACGGGGAGGAGCAGAAACACAGAGAGAGGGACACACGAGGGAAACTTTGGTCATTGCACAGTAGGGTTTAACGATTTTTTACAACAAAAATCCCTTCCCTTGCCCCGTAAAGTTTACTTTCATTTGAGTTCACAGGGTCACACTTCAATAACAGATTCTTTAACACCCTGGACCTTCCTAGATGACAGAATACTTACTGAGAGTTGTCCATAAGATGCAGAGGATCTCAACAGTGGGAGAGTTATATCCATATTGTCAGTGAATCTACATCTAAACAATTTCAATTTCTATAACCAATTTCTTTCAATTTCAAGTTTTCCTTCAATAACACAACACACATCATCTCTCCATCTGTCTACAACTTACCCTGTAATTTCATTTTCTGCATTAGTCCTGTTATTTTATTTTTTGCCTTACTTTTTCTGATTTCTGCATTTTGTTCTTGTTATACTCCTAATTCAGTTTTGTTGTTGTTTAGTTTCTGTGACCCGATTCAACTGTGTCCTTGCGTATCATCTTAATTTGTTTATTTGATTGTTTGTTAGTTAATTTGACGCAAATATATTTTTTAGAATCTCCTTGTTTTTCTTTCTTTCTTAAACCCTCTTACAATGTTATTTCCAGTGCATGGTGAGGTGAATTCAGAGGCTGACGAGGGATTGGAAGTACTGTACAGTGCTCCAAGAGGCTATAGGAGTGTATAAAGCCTTGTGCTAAGCTGTCCAGAGTGCCAGAGAGAAGAGGGATTAGAGACAGCCCTTTGTCTTTCCAACTGTGTCAGTAGGTTAAGAACCCAGAGAGACCGGGACAGTCAAGGTGCCGGCTACGTTGGGCCACTGTCCTCTTTCTCGCACTCACTCATTCACTGCGCACGGGTCATGTCCTGAGACACTGTCTAAACAAGATTAACACTGGGAGAGGGAGAGAGAGAGAGAGAGAGAGAGAGAGAGAGAGAGAGAGAGAGAGAGATGGGGAGAAGGACAGAGGGATCATGAAATAGGAGGAAACTGATAGGCGGAGATATAGAGGGGAGGAGCAGCACCAGGGAGACGCGAGCTCTACTTTCCACAACAACCTCGGAGGAAATATCTTATCTGTCATGGCCCCTAAAAGGCAGGCTATGTGGTAGTACCTTTCAGATTCTGTCCCAGTGTGTGTGTGTGTGTGTGTGTGTGTGTGTGTGTGTTTCACTTGGCAAGCAAATATGCCACAAACAACAGAGGAAAACACCTCAATGTTCTTGGTAGAGTTGAGTCCATCTGACCACACAGCCAGTTCTGACACCTACAGTCCTCCCTTCTCTAATCTGCTGCTACCTCCTCTCTCTTTCTTTCCCAGTCCTCACTTTGCCCTCTCTGTCGATCTGTCTCTTTCTCACCTCCTCATTCCATCATCCCCTTGCCCCCTCCCCCCCTCTCCCAATCTCTCCCTGTCTCTCTCTCCCCACTCCTGTTGGCAGGGCCTCTCTCCATTACACGCTGGGTGAGAAATGGCTGACATTCATATTCCTTTGAAGCTGTCCCCGGCAGGGGCAGACAGGGTATGCCACTGGCTCTCCTAAAGCTGCTCCAAAGCTGTTCCAAAGCCCCCCAGGCTCAACCTGGGGCCCCCTGTGTTGTCCAGGACCCCGTCCGTGGGCCCCGGTCCTGAAAGGCTCCACTGAGCTAATGGTAATCACGGGTGACAGCTCGTGACACTCTCCTATTCTTCCCTTTTAGACCTCGGACCATCCGGTGACAATGGCTGCCGTAATCCATGTTAAAACTGTCTCCCCTAACCTGGCCGGCATCGACAGTGGACTGATGACCTAAAGCCTGGCGTGCATGTGCATGTGTGTGTGTATGTGTGTGTGTGCTAGCACCCGTGCACACCCGCTGCATGAGTGGACACAGGGAATGGTACCCCTTCCCAGACTGCAATAGATGTAAGCAGAGGCAGTAAGGTAGGACTGGGTAAGGCTCACTGGGTCACACACAGAGGAGGCTGTACTCTGAGTGCACATGCCATGATTTCACAGCACCGGATATCGAATGGCTATGTGTACAATGTTTGAATAAGATGACATAAGATGACTTACCCCTTTCTCAATGCTGCCCGTCTGGCACAGAGTCCCCTCTGCAGCTGGGATACTGTTGGTAACACAGCGGTTGCTTTTGCTAAGGCACCAGAGCTCTCTACACACTTCCTAGGAAAGAAGGCAAAAGCAAGTTGGTCAGAATAAATCAATTCACCAGACTGGGGGTGGATTGCTGAGTAAGGGTGAGAGTGATTTATCAATAGTCTGTGGTGGTTTCCTCTCTCTGTGTTTTCCTTCTCTACTCTGACAGCTACGAAAGAAAACAAACACTATGGAAATTCATGTATAAATCTGCACTATTCAAGATCAAATCAGAGGAGGAGAGGGCTTGATGAGACCACATCAAGAAGGCTGAGCGGCATCTCTTTCTAGGGCCCATATGCTTTGGATCATGGTGCATCTTGAGCAATATGTGAAGGGTCATCCGGTGCTCCTAATGTTCTCTTATGAGAAATGAAGAGTCAGCTGGATCAACACCATGACTAACGTTTGCTCACGTTCACCTCAGGACCACAGGGGACCGTGACATCAGCTCAAGAAATCACTTCTCGCTTCTTATGGGAAATAACGAGTGAGCAATTGCCTCCCAAGTCTTAGAAAAAGAAGACTTGTAGGCCTAACGAATATCTTTTGTCTTGCTGAGTGGTTTGAATAAACATCATATCTCCATCTTCTCCTCCTCCTCACTCCTCAGTCTAGAACATAAGGAGAATCCATTTAGATTACTAAAGGGAGTGAGTGTGTGTGTGTGTGTGTGTGTGTGTGTGTGTGTGTGTGTGTGTGTGTGTGTGTGTGTGTGTGTAAGAGAGAGAGAGAGAGAGAGAGAGAGATCAGTGAGAAGACAGCACTAAGTTGCCCCCAAATAAATAAAACCATAAAAGTGAATGCGTGTTACAAGGACAGCTCTGCACAACCTTGCATTAGATTTCCCATTAAACCCAACTGGGTCGCCTCGCATCTCAACTTCAAAGGCTTTTACAGGACAACTGTGTATGGGAGAAGAGCAGGCCCATGAAAAAGAGTTATGATCCCAAGCATAGATTCTGACCCCTGGGTCAGTAAATATGCCACGGCCCTGCAGCTCCCTGAGCCTCTCCAGATTAAATAAAGCGGCAAACTGCCACTCTCTGGTTGCGGGGACTCCCCTCTGCCAGCTGGTTTCAATAAGCCGCCCTGCTGCTCCATTCACTATCTCGGCCCTGCTAAAAGGTCAGCAGCCCAGGCCTAAACGAACATGGATGCGGGCCTGATGGATTTACGCTAAGAAAGAACAAGCCTGCGATAAAAAGGGCAGGGGCTCTCTAATATAGTCATCAAAGGTTGTTTGTTTTTCATACCTTCGCCTTCCAGCATCACTGAGGTTTGGGAAACAGTGTGGCTCGTAGGCGTAACACTGAGGAATGGGAAGTAGTCATTTATACTAAATTAACAGTATAAATTACCCCAACTTCCCTCTCTCAGCCTCGGTGTTGCTTTCCCCACCTCTGACACAGTTTCACGCTGTGACCTAATGTCTGTGATACCCCCACAGCTCCAGGACCTTTGAAAACTTCGCATTTAGCCGAACCTCCTGGAGGTGTCACGGGCCGCATTCAACAAAACATCTGTGATGGGAGGTGCCCACGTGACCGCCGTGAGGAGATAATTGCTCTGACCCGCCCCCCTTTTCCTTTTAAGATCCGTGCCGGGCTTCTTCAGAGCCGTTCACCCTAGTTTGGCGGGACATGGGATAGTTACATCAGCTCATTTGTGTTGGTAAATTTCAGTATGATCCTGATGAATATGAGGTCAATTTGGGCTCAGAATTTCAGAGATTGCTTTGGTTGAAATACCTATATAAATATATTTTTTGAAGGAACGGTGTCTTTGATAAATTCTTAAGCAACTAAAGAACCCCAACATATTTCACTGGTATTTCACTGGTGATATACTATATGTTGAGGTTCTTCCATTGCTGCTCTTCAGTGTGACATTATTTCTAGTCACATTATATATAAACATGCCATCCTTGCTCACCATTGTTTCTCCATATTCTTTTGCAGCACTAAAACGAACCTTGTAATGCTTATGTTCATCGTGGCAAATAACGGTAACTCTAAGCTAAGAGCTACGCCGAGCTAAGAAATCATAAAGAGTGACATCATATCATTTTTATGAAATAATATGAATTTTCAACCAAGTGTGGCAAAGTTCAAAAGGTAAATTTTAACGACTGAGCCTTCAAAAAACAGACTCTTCCATGCATTAGATCTTTTATCCATTTCTGCGGTCACATCTGTCCTGTAAGCAGGCACAGAGGACATCTCTTTAGCAGATGGCTGAATGAAATAGAGCTGATTGTCAGAATCCACCCAGATGAAAAACTGCAATCTAGTTCTGTTGAAGCAGTGCGCACGCTGGAATCCTATCCGCTCATAAATGGGTGTCTTTCATGCTGATCTAAAACCACAATTATGAGCTTAAGAGCCAAAATAACAGGGCTTGATTTGGGGCCGGTTATAATCTGCTGTCAGATATTTCTTTCAATGAAACGAAATAACTCTGTGATCTCGGCTAATCTCTGTCCTTTTTTGCATCATATGCCCAAATATTTATGTAACGCAAAACAATATCGCGTTTTTGTTCGTTAATTCTTTGAGGCTTCTTTCAACCTCTCCTTTTACTGTGCGGTTGTTCCTTGTCTTTCACTGCCTGTGTCACTTTATGTGCCAAGGTTTTTTTTTTTTTTTATTCCTTAGGGCGGGGGAATCACTATCATCACAAAATCATTATATCATCAAAAAAAAACAACAACAACAAATAAAACTGATGATGGGGTGTTGAGTCCTTCAATCCTTCATTTCTTTGTCTAAGAAGTTCGGAGATAGAAAAAATAGGAATAAGGCCTCAAACCCATTCCATTTCCCAGGCAATAATTAAACTTAATCTTCCCTTGCCTTGACATCCTGCACCTTTAATCTCAATGAGGAAATCTAAGCTTGGAGAAAACCGTTCCTTCTTATCCCAGAAAGCACTGAATATACTGTCATTGTACATCGCTGCCGCTTATGTCAGATGTTAGAAGAAGCACTATCAGTTTTTGAAACCAAATGGAAAGCTGTAGCCGTTTTTTGACCAACGGCTACAGCTGTATGTACACACAGTTCTTCAAAACCTCCAATTTATAACTATGTGTATAACTACTTCATAACATGCCATGGCAGGAAAAATACCCTGCTGAGTTCCCATGTCAAAGCTTGCATCTTCTCCAGCCAGCCTACTATTTCCCATGGAAGTACCTCGTCTGCTCCCATTCCCCCTCCTCCCCACAGCCGCCTCCACTGCCTGCCAGGCTCCGGTCTCCCCATCCTCCATCCCACCTGTAAACCTCTCCACTGCGGCTCCCCTTCTTTCCCCCCCCAACAGCAGCCCTCGCTGCCGGTCCGACCCCAACTTCACCTCCACCTCCATCCCGAATATAAATCCCCTTAGCTTCTTGCCTTCTTCACCTCCCCCTCCTTTTCGGCTCGCAGCTTCCAACCTGTTTTTTGCCATCTCTGCAAGTTAGCTTTCTCTCATCCGCAGCACCACGGGCTCATCCTTTAATCCCTCCACTTATAAGTCTCCCCACTGATCCATCATCCATAGCAGCGGCAGCTAGTACGGCAGCCCAAACTTTCCCCCCTCTTCTTCGTCAGCCTCAGTACGCCGGCTATCCATTTAGCTTCTCAGTCCCGAGGGTTTTACCAAGTAGCTCCTATCGCTTATCCTCGAGCTCCTCATCCCTCCCACTCCCCTCCAGGATTAGGTCCCCAGCACAGTTGCATCAGTGGTCTTCTCTGGCCGTGAACTGTCTCATGTCCTCTCCTTTCTCTGCTTCTATCATTCCGGACAGTTTTGTGGGAAAATCCTATCAGGTGAGGATTCTTCTGCTTTTCTCACTACCTTCATCCAAGCACAGCCGTAGATCCAAACGCCCCAGTTGTACTCTGGCTTTTTTCCAAATTCACCCCAACTTTTCTGAGATATACTTAAATCACCTGTTCCGTTCAACCTCACCACTGCGATGAGCAATATGAAAAAAATTCTCTACTGTTTCACTTGATCATCTCGTTAGTGGGGGGTTCTCTGGGATGCCCGGGATAGTTATCTCCTCAACAAGACTTCCTCATGGTATCTTAGACACCATTATACTTCCATTTATCCCCTTAACCACTCACAAATCTCTCCATTGGAACATTTGTGCAGCTTCGGTGAACGATCAAGGTCTGTCATTTCAAAAGACATTACTACTTTATCATCAAGCCTCCTCTGACGATCCGTTGACAGTTGTCCAGCACAGCTTTGAGGGCTGACATCTACAACCTTTCAGCAACATAACATCTTCATACAATGTATTTAAACATCTGTACCGCCCTAAAAAACCCAGCCCTGAGATACATGGCTGTCCCTTATGAAGTGTCAGCACAAGCAGACATCTCCATGTAGCACACAGCCCAAATTATTGCACGTCACTACCATGCGCTAAGGCCGACAACGCCAGTCTATCTACAAGCTAAACATCTGTACCATCCTGACAAGATCTAGTACTGACCTACGTGGCTGTCCCCTTGAGAGATGTCAGAATAACTTGACATCTCTGAACAGACAAAATGTTCAAACGTCACTGGCATTTGCCTCTTTGGCTAACCGCAAGCATTGCCTTTAACTTATACCCATCATACGTTCTTCTCACTTTGACACCAATTTGAAAATGCAGCGTCCCAACCAGCATATTGGAGGTCATCATTCAAAGAGGAGTGATTCTCATATTCTACTGATCTACTTTACCCACAGCGAAGTGCAGCTCTATGCATAGGTCTCCAAGCTTATTTTCCCCCTCCGGCAGGTAAATGGGTCACACTCAAATTACCACTAGCCACTCAAATTACCACTAGCCACTCAAATTACAACCACCCAATCATCGTTGTCCCCGTTTGGTTTAGTTCAGTCCCGTGTTGCATCCCACCGGATTCCTAATCTCCTCCTTAAATTATATCTCAATCTACCCATTCCCCTCCCAAAGTCAAATCCAGTCCAGCGTGGGTGTTTCAGCACAACCTTGATCCACGACCAAGGACTGACTCCACTCCGCTGATGTTGCACAAGCATTCCCTTTCAATCATACCCACCACATATTCTTCTCATTTTCATTCCAGTCTGAATATGTATGGGATCTTGAACTAGTGAGCTAGAATCTAATGAGCTGATCCAGGTGAAAGACATTGTGGGGGATCACTTTGGGCCAATGAGAAGTGAACAGGTGAGCGGGAGAGCAGCGTGACAGATGCTGGTTTCTTACCCCATACTTGCACTGGCGCGAGGAGGCTCCATACTGGAAGCGACACTGCTCATCCGCATCGTACACCTGCCCCGGGGCCACTGTTGGGTACAGGAAGTCTCGTTTCAGAGGTTCATTGTCCAGACACGTCCCCCGACCTGAGCTGTCAAAAAAACAAACCTACAATAGGATTGTTTCTTACACAGAGCAACCTTTCTCCACTTGGCTGATTAGCAGAATCAGAAATGCCAAGACTTGACAACTATATAAGCCAGGGCCCCCATCTCTTGAAGACCTTGTTTGGCGTTGTTTGATTCATTTACCACCAAACTACCATTGTAGAAAGGTTGTCAAAGATCTCTAATGGCATGTAATTAATGTTGATATTACACATCAACACCCCTTCATCAGATGTGGTGTTGACAGGAAGAGGGTGATTGAAGCGTGGGCAGAGACATTTCACCAGAGGGAGAGAGAGCAGACTGTCTGCCTGTCTATCTGTCTGTCTAAAAAGTCCAGCCTTCTCTGATTATATGGCTCTGTGCTCCACTATACTGTGTTACAGCTTATATAGAATCCATGGAGGAGCCAATAAAATGACAGAGCAGGAAAGAGGAAAAATCTGAAGTGGGCTATAGGTCATATGTCCGGCCCTAGGATTATGTTTAGTCTGTTTTGTCAGATAGAAATATGTGCGCTCACAAAGAACTCACTGAAAAAAAAACACACACACAGCAATTTTGTATTCTAGTAAGCAACGTCCCACACAGCTGAAAAATAAAAATACTTAACGTCAGCCAAGAAGCACACAGAGTGGCTTTTGTTGGTGTGTCTGTTTATTCTGGGTTGAGATGTTGAGCTTATTTAACTGTCTGTGTTGCTGTGTAGATGCTTTTCTCTCCCAGCCTATGAGGGCAGACGCTTGGCTCAGAGATGATTTTTGGAGGAGGGAGACGCTACTATACTGTTTAGTAGAGTAAAACACAGCATTCCTGCTACTACTACTGTTAGAGGGGAATATTAATCAACTTAAAAAGTCCCATAATGTCATTCTTTTCAACTAATACCGAATTTGCATTGTAAAGAACTTGTAGAAATACCAAATTGGTGTTTGTGGAATTGTATAACTCTCTCCCAAAACTAGAAATCAAACAAATGAGACTCTAATCTGTGATATCATATCAATGTAAAGCCTGGATCTACTCCTATGGTCCTAAATATCATCCTTGATAATGCCATAGCCACCTTTTCTATTGTTTACAATTTGTTCTTTAGTGAGAAGTCACAAATCATGGAGTGGGACAAACTGTTTCTCCCTTGTCTCTGGCACTGCATGTGTACTAATATTCAGTGTTAAGCCTACACAGTCTTGCCTTAAGTCTTATGAGTCCGTGAAGAGCTGTATATTCACAATTCCACCATCAAGCGCCAATAATGACACAGGGATGTATTTCACTTTGAACTGCAGCTACTCAGTTTCTCTCTTAATAAGGTTGAGTCAGAGGATTCTTTCGAGACAAAATATGACTATGACTATTTACTATAACACTGTGTTCTTTCCAGCTGTGGCAGCAGCAACATGCAGTGGAATGCTTCCCATCCCTCGAAAGGAAAAGTGGGCCTGGTGACAACATAAACGTAGAGCTACACTTTATGATTGTGCAGACAGTAACTTGGGCCCAGAAAAAAACAGGGAGAGGGTGAAGAGCAGAATCTGGTCTTCTCTATCAGATTGAAACTAAGAGAACATTACTGCCTCTAGCCAAATAGCATTGAGAGGACAAATGTCTACTTCTCACACACTTCTGCTCCTGGTGTTAAAATAGCTTGAATGCACTCTTTAGAGCTGAAGTTTCAATATTGAAGATCTTTTTTTCCAAAGTCAAAATAATTTCAGATTGGTAAAAGATGAAAAATAGCACTGTTTTGAATGAGATCCCACTCCAATGATCTTTATATCTTCATATCATACTCTTTGGACTATACAAAATGATAAAACAAGAGATCCAATACATGCAGTCTCTTTTCATCTCAGACTAGTAAATGAAAGATTAGCTGGACAATGACTCTCTGCCCTTCCACCAGAGTATTAAAAGTCTTGAACTAAACAAAATAGATTGAGGAAGAAGACTGGGGCAAAGGCCCAGAGGGGCTAACTGGCCTACACCGTATACAATTTCTTCTCAACTCTCTCTCTCTCTCTCTCTCTCTCTCTTTCTCTCTGTCTCTATCTCCTACTCTTTTTTTATTGTATGAAATAATCCTATTTCTTGGCTCCTCTTCCTGAGAGGACCCTCTCATCAGAGCGAGGCAGACAAACCAGGCTCTGAGCCCCCTGGACTCCCTATGCACTAAAGCAAACCTCACTATTTATTGGTTTGGAGAGAGACAAAATAGTCAAAAGTTTAAACATAGAAGCTATTATTTGACATAGTCGCACAGGCTTCCTGTCCACTGGATGCAGCCAAATTCATTACACTGAGCGGAAATCTCCTCTAATGAGAGGGAACATCAGCAATCCCCGAACTCTGACCTTGGTCACTCATATCAACGCAAGCTATGTAGCTTTTAACCAGAATGCATATTGGATCTCAACCAATGGCTGAGACGGTATCGTCCAAGCTGCATATGATTAAGTCAGAATAATTACTAGATAATAATCATAAGGCACTAGCCAGACTGATTCGAATATCAAATTCAAACAAATAGAGTATGTGCTCTCTGAGAGTTAAATAAATCCAAACTGACTGCCTTTTGACATTTATAACAAACTGGCATGCAAACTTGGGAGAATAAACTATGACTGAACTGTGACTGCATTCATAAACCATTCTTAAAAAACCCAAACAAAGCACCACATATTACACTAGCAAGACGATGAATCTAGGCCAACACCACAGCCAAAGTTGTTTACTTGGCAGGGAGAAGCATGTGAGATATCCAAAAATCTGATTGAGGGAGAGAAAGAGAGGATAATTGGAGTTTACAGACAGAACCCCTTTTGTAAGAGACATAAAAGCTAAAAGCAATAAAGCCAGAATGAAAAGAAAAACTCGAGAAACAGACTGATACAAATAGAGATATAATATAAGCTCAGCGACCATCGATTTTTACAAAGAAGTAAAACAGCTTTGTCTCTCTCTTGTTAGAGCTGGCTTTAGTCATCCCTGGACACTCCAGCCAAGAGCGGCCCATGACAGAAGCCTAACAGAGCAGCAGAGAAGCAGCTCTTTGTGTCCCAGTTGGAAGCTGGCATACTATACTGTCATCTCTGTCACAAGTGTTGTTCAGTAACCTTCCTCTAACAGCTTTCAGCAGGAAACACCATCTGACAACCACGGCCGCTATTATCCGCTTTCTTGGAGGGACTCGCTAGCTAAACCTGAATACACAAACAGACACACACACACACACACACACACACACCACAGCCTTGCACCGCATCATACCGATACCTCACCATATGGTTGTACAATGGGATTTGCAACCAGCACTCAAGTCTTCGCGGTGAGCCATCAAGCTGAACTGTACTAGGAAAGAAAATCCTCCACTAAAAAGATGGAAAAAAAAAGATGCCTGCTATTGAGTTAAGTGTCTTGAGTCTAGTCATGACTAGTCACCACTCTCTCCATTCTGTGAGCTAACGTCAAATTGCCTCTATCGTATGAGACTGCTGTCTAAAACATATTCATTGGGTTCAGGGACTTCAAGGACATTAAACATTGTTTTCTGTGGAAAGCGCCTGAGTAGAATATTTACTTAAAAGTTCTAAACCTGAAATCTATCTGTTATCATGACATATACTGAGAGGCACTTACAAATTAAGCGTGATATTTGAAATACGCTACGAATATGCTTCTTTGCAGGGGCTAGCATACATAAATACTTCTGTTATTCAGGGTACAGTAAAAGATAACACTCTGAATGGCAATAATGTGTTCTTTAAGTCTCTACTGCATAAACCTGTGCTTAGCTTTTGGATGGATTTCCACCATACAAAAAAAACAGTTCAAGTCTCCAACATATACACACACCGGCACACACAGATACATACACATATGCACAAGCATGCATATTAGGGCAGCAGGGTGGCGCAGTGAGTAAGGAGACAGGCTTTCAACTGCGTCCTTGAGCAAGGCATTGAATCCCTAAGAGCTCAAGGGCGCTGACCTCTGACCTCTAACCACCTTATGTAAGGGACCAGAAAAGATCAATTCTCTTGAGGGATCAATAGAGTTTCACAAAAAAACATGCACCACACAGACATGCATATTTACTAAATTGCTTTGGTTATCTGTTAACGTTTTGATTGTTCATTGAATCTGATGATAACATTTCCACTTCTGTCTCTTAAAGGTCTTTTTTAGGTTAGGGTTAGGGTTCTTATTGCAGCTGGGGAACAGAACTGAATCCTGTGTTTTGGTCTCCTGGCAGTCCTCTACTCAAGGCGATGAGTTGCTTCCAGGCAGTGATGTTGCCAGTGTGTTATGGTCAGCAGTAGTGTCCTCCAGGTCTGCAGGTGTTATTATGCACTTCCTTAGTAAAGGACCTTCAGCCTTCTGCCTGCCTGCTGCCATGATGTTGGCAGTGCAGGTCCCGCGAGAAAGAATTTCTAATGATATGCCCAAGCCAATGCATCTGATGTTGGGTGATCATGGCCTCAGTGCTTCTGCAGATGATGTTTTGTATGGTTAAGTATAGTATGGTGGCTGTAAGTGACCCAGTTATAAAGGGGTGTAGTATGGCTTGATAGATAGCAAACCTGATGTGGAGATGGACATTCTTGTTTTGAAAGATCCAATACCAGACTTTCCCAAAGGCAGCAGAGAATGCTTGACTATGTTTTAAATAGCAGGATCAATGATGAGATATTTGAATGATTGGACCATTGTGAATGGTAGTCTATGGGGACTGCATTGTGGGTTGGGGGCTGGACCTCCATTGACAGACCACTTCTGTCTTAATGGTGTTAACAGACAGTCACACCCAGCTGTAAATCCTGACAACCACAGCAAGGACGGACTAAAGGTCCTCAGCAGAACGGGCCACAAGAGCGCAGCCATCCACATACTGCAGCAAGGATCCACTCCCTAGAGAGTGTGGTGGTCGGTTGGAGCCTTCTGATGTTGAAGATGTCTCCATCCAAACTAAAGTCTACTGTCACTTTCTTGCTGTCCTTAATTTCCTTCAGAAGCACATAGGAGACAGATATAATTGAGTACAGGTGGCACCAAGCACCCTTGTCTTACTGCAGTGCACAATGCGTTGAATGGCACTGACTCTTGGCTTCTTATTGTTATTTGAGCCATCATCTCATTGATCATCACTGATGATGCTGATACATTTGAGAAGGGTTACTAAGGTTCCCCACTCAGACCAGAGGTATCTTCCCTGCATCAGCAGTTCTGCAGGGATGCCAATGACAGAAACATATTCTTGAGGGAGAGGGTAGCTCTTAAGACCTCCATGTAGGCTGGTAGATGGCTTAGGTCATGGGTGAGTATGCAGTATGCTCAGGCAGTGCACTTTTCGGAGTAGTCAGTGGGACCATAGACAAGAGTTGCAGTTGGGCATGTCACTTTTGTCTGGGGAAGACTGGGGCAAAGGCCTAGAGGGGCTAACTGGCCTACACTGTATACAATTTCTTCTCAACTCTCTCTCTCTTTCTCCCTTTTTCTCTGTCTCTATCTCCTACTCCTGTACTCAGGGTACAATGGGTTAACTAGCAAGAGGATCTTGTCATTCCAGCAAATGCAATGGAGTCTCCTCTTCTGACTATTAGAAGGAATCCTTGGCCGTATTCTCTGATGGCAAGGTTGGTACATAGGTAAGCATGAAGAATGGCAATGTGCTTCTCAGCTAAGGGAACAAGGAGGAATATAAGCCATTTCCTTATCCTGACAGATGTCATCAGGCTTGGGAGGAGCATATTCCTGATTCCCATTCCAACACAAAGTTTTCCACCAGTGAGATGGCCTTCACAGGAGAAGGTATAACCCAGTCACTCCTGACCAGAAACCTGAGGTGGGGTCTATCAGAGTTGCTTTAAGAGCTCAGGATGGCTCTCATGTTCCATGATGTCAGATTCAGGGATATTGTCCTCCATAGAATGGATTGTCCCCATAAGTGTGGCAACCTATCCAAGAGTTTTCTAACTTTAATTAGTCTAACATTTCCTCTCCACACTTGGGGTGAGCAGTACAATGAGGGCTACTCAGTCACACAGGGGTCTTCTGAAAGCAGCTTCAACTCAATCCCAGCCTATAGCCACCAAATACTATGTGCAGGGATCAGGCTAGTAGCTTTTAGTTAAATCAAACAAGGTCTGCCTAATGTCGCCATGATACTTTTCTATTCATTTGTACACTCCAAGCCTTTGTCTTCCTTGACTTACCCACAAGACAGTGAAACAGTGGTTGAAGCCAAGCAGTGGGTTGAAACCAAGGAATGTCCACATGAAGTGGGCCTACACATCACCACCATGTCAGCTCCAAGATCTCCTGCCGCGGTCTCCTGAGGGTGCAAGGCACCCGGTTGTCATGTATAATAAAAAGTTATTATTATCATGTATAGTCACAAAGGAGGCCTGGCAGGAGTCTTGGCTGTGAATGGGTGGGGAAGAATTTGCATACAAGACAACCTCATGGCTCACCACAAGGGCTAGTTAGTGGCAGTGGGTTGTAAGCGAGAAGGCTGCAAGCAAGCAGGAAACAGGCATGCACCTTCCCTCTATTGCACGCACACACATGCACACAAATCCAAACACTCACACACATACACACACATATAGACAGTCCCATGAGGTGCGACCCTCATCCACTTACTCAAGAAAGCTGGTGATGTAGTCTTTGCTGCAGGCGGACCAGGAGAAAGGGTTGGTGTTGGCTGTGATGTGAGCAGCCATCAGTTTAGCGGTCTCATGGCCTTTGGTACCACAAGAGTTCCCGATCCCATCATGGTTCATCCCAAAGCTGAAACACACAAAATTCAAAACAGAGAGAGAAGGCTCAAATAAGGCAACTGGTTATGAGGAACAACAGTAACCACCATCCTGAGAGTGCAGCCCATTCAAGGGGATGTTGGCGTTTTGTGTCAGACAGAAAGCGACCCTCCTTTCGCAATTAACTATAGGGTCTAAGTGGCAACCTTGGGCAGCTCTGGATGACGGCGACAGGCCAGGCTGTTGAGTCTTTCAGTGCGAGTGCTGGATGTCTCCCTCTGTGGCCCTGGCTGTAAAGACAGGGCTCTGTGGCTCTGAAACAGCTGTGTGGAGGGGAGCAGGGGTCAGGGGTCAAACCCTGTCTGGAGCTCCACAGGAACGAGAAAGTTCTAATCACCACTCTGATGCCTGCCTGTCAATCAATGCCTGCAGGTCTGAGCAGGCCATGAGGGAGAGTCACCGCTGACTGGAGCAAGGAAGGGGGGATCCTTTTGATGAATCAGTGCACCAGAGAAGAGAGAGACCGCCAGTCCCCAGTCATCCCAATCCCAACCACCCAAATCCCCAAATACCTCCCTTCCTTGTAGTCCGTTACTCTTACAAAAGCAGCTCAAGGATTTATTTCGTACTGAGGCCCGAGAATAAATCATTTTAACAATTCATTTTTTAAAACCTTATCTGTCTGAATATCATTTGAAAGAAAAGCTCACGTTACAGCAGGAAGTCAAAGCTTACTTTTCCTTACAGTCCAAAAGCACAAATCAGGTCTAATGTATATAACAAACCCGACCACATCGCACAGCCCGAACCTGTTTTTCTAAGGCTGGCGTTTATGACATTTTACCCTACTCTGGAAATAAATCAGCCCGGTTGAAACCCTGCTGCAGTGTTTTTTTTATACATCCTCTAGAAGCAGAGACTATTTTTACAACTGCCCCACAACAGAAGCAGACATGAGACATAATAAAGGAAATCGCCATCTTGCTGAACCCTCGAGAGGGGGATACGTAGACTAATACATCATCATTATTTTGCTTTATATTCAGGAAGAAAGAGCCAGAGGTATGTGGACACTGACATTTGCATGAGGAAATATGTGGAGATACAGTTCAAGACGTCTGCTGGGGGAAAAAAACACGCTACATGCAGGCCTGGCAAACTCAGGGAATAAGCTATGTTTGTTTAAGAGGAATTATAAGAGCACACGCTCAGAGAGGCGATAAAAAGTTTAAAGACAATCCGAAGTAAAAGTCGGTGTTGCACTTGCACCAGAAGACGTAAAGCAATGTCAAATTTTATAGAAAAGAGAAAGATTATAAAGGTAACATGACATGATAGACAATCTTTGACCGCACTCACTTGTGGCCAATCTCATGTGCAATGGTGAAAGCAGAACCGAGGCCGATGTCTTCATTGATGCTGCAACTCCTCTCTGGCTCACACATTCCAGCTACTGAGGCCAAGCCTGGACAGACAGACAGACAGACAGACAAACAGACACACACACACACACACACACCAGACAAACATACAAACACAGGGTCAGGCCAAGGTGTAGCATTCTTAGCAGCCATGGTCATAAAAGCTGGATTCCACACATTTGATCTCCACTGTGTTTAAAGTGCCGAGAGAGAAAATGTTAACCTCTCCCAGTCACTGCTAGATTCACCAGGGGGAGTTGAGTTTAGCATCACTGGCTAGACATCTTTTTTTTTCCTTGCAAACTACAGTCACTGCTGGAAAATGTCTAGACGAGGGGTTAGATTTATACATTTCAATCCATGTAACAAGGGACCACCTAGTAATGCAAGCCAAGGAAGGGAATATAAGAACCCCCTCACCCCTTCCACACCGCACCCAAAAAAGCAAACCATCAAAGAATATAGATGTTTTCCTCATTTCACAACTGGAGTAAGAAAGAGAATGAGAGAGAGAGGGGGGAGAGAGAAAGAGAAGAGAGTGTGTTTAAAGCGAAACCTTTCCACGATCCAGGTGTCGCCCCTTTTTTCCTAAGCCTGACAGGTCAGATAGGGAGACAGGAGGCAATTCCTCACAGATTACATCTACAGGTGACTGGAAAGGGTGTCATATGACACCTCAAAGCAGGTGTGTGTGCGTGTGTGTGTGTGTGTGTGTGTGTGTGTGTGTGCGGATATCCACATGTGCATAAATGTGAATGACTGAACATGTCAATTATGCTATAATAAAATGAATTCAATTTTAAAGGGTGATAACATTAGCATTTTGGATGTTTTCAGGTTGAGCTGAAGAGGACACACTGTATAAAAACATAATTAATCTTAAATGGAACCTCCACTTGGTCTTAAGAATGTATCATATTGATAAAGGGCATAAACCTGACACACATGTGCCTGTGCACTGGGGGAGTAGCTGTGGCTTGGTGGTCAGCGGTACAGTTTTTCTTGTGTAGTTTGCAGGCACTTCTTTCCTCCCTGCTAAAAGTGGCATGGCTTTTGTATCCTCTTTACTAAGAGGCTAAACAAGAATAGACTCGCAAATCAGGAGGCCACTGAAACCATTACTGGAGGGAAAGAGGGAGCCTGAAGGTGAAGAAAGAAGGAGGAGAGGGAGGGAAAGGAAGGAGGGAGGCTACTCGGCGATTAGTTTAAGAATGTGTGTGTGTGTGTGTATGTGTGTGTGTGTGTGTGTGTGTGTGTGTGTGTGTGTGTGAGTAAGTGAGCGTGTATGTGCATGGCCATGGGTGGGTGCAAACACACACACACACACACACCACATTGGAAGTTGTTTTCTTAACACCGGGGTGGACTGTGTATTATCTCCAGCCCCATGATTACTCGGCGACCCTAGAGGCCAAGGATCTGACCTGGGAGCATGATCCCCGAGAAGAGAGGGAGGACAGGGGGAGGGAGGGGGGGAGGGAGGGGGGAGGAGAGACAACGAGGAAGCCAAGCAGATGCCAGGGCAATTAAAGCGACCGGGGAATGTGACGAATGCGGTCAATCTGTCAAACCGCCCCTGAAGTCACAATATTACCTCCAAGATATACTGTGGTGCCTGCAGGGGCTTTACAAAGA